>NC_091318.1:1568881-1698881 GCF_038502225.1 Cherax quadricarinatus
CATTTTGGCAAGTTTTTCTTCGTGGTGTTAAGTCCTAATAACAAAAAGAATTAGCTACTCCACGGTTGAACAGGCTTGTTTCGAGATCCTGCATTTGGTTAATGCCTGTAGATGGTTAGTTGGGTTGAGGTCAGGAGAGGTCCCAGGCCAATTTAGAACGCTTGGCCCACTCTCTTCGAAGAATATCAGCTTATTTTCTGGAAGTGGAATGGAGCAATATCTGCTGAAAAATGCCTTCTCCATCAGGAAAGTTTCTGTCCACAGTGGGAAGCAAATGAGTTGCCAGGATTGCTTTATATTTGTCACTGTTCATCGTTCACTCAACAATAACAAGCAGTCTAGCGCCTTTAGCAGTAAAACTACCCCAAGACATCTTAGTCGAGTGTTTTGGCGCTTGTTGAATGTGTCCATTCCGTCTCACTACCATTGATCTGTACCCATGTACTGCAAAATGCGCCAATTCTGAAAATATAACTTTTCTCCATCTATCTGTCGTCTATCCATTATGGTTAAGTGCCAACCGTAGCCGTTTTTTCTTCATAGGCCAATAATTGTTACTTTACTGGACTTCTGGCAATTCTGCTTACATCAAGGTGCCTTCGTCGAACAGTTAAAGAATCAACATTTACGCAGCTGAAGCCAAATCTCTCTGTAGATCTTTGCTGGTTTTTCTTGGGATCCTCCACACTATTTGTTATGGTAACCTTGTCATCGCGAGGTGCTGTCTGGAGTTTTCTTCCACATTTTCCTCGACACAGCACTCCACATACACCAGTGTTGTCAGCTCTCATCAGAATATGACCAATAGATGACTTCACTAGGCTCAAATTTTCGGTGATCTGTCTGATATTTAAATCAATTTGTTTTTTAAGACCTACAATACTTGCATGCTTCCTAGGTGTAACATCCATCATGAATTTCAGCAGTAATCATGACGGGGAGAATTTGACGAAAACACATTCACTCACAGAGCAAGCGTATAGGTACAACCTTACAGAACAACGGATGTTGTGGCACTGACAAGAGTTGCAGGGTAACACCACAGCTGGATGGTTGCTAGAAGTCGGTAGCAAACTTCTGAAAATAAAAGAACCCCAAACTTCATTAATTAAGCCGGGGACTAAGACTTTATATGATAATCACATAATTTTCTCCTGTGCCAAATAATCTGCACACTACTGTAATATAAAATGTAAACAAAGATAAAAATATGAATGTGGAACGTAGGAGGTTCGATCCTCCTTTAAGGACTTAATGCTTTGACTTTCAAGACGGAAGTGGAAAATGTCACCAGCCAAATACTATGGCGGGTCTGTGGTAGAGAGTCCTGAAGACTGCAACACGCAAAATGGAGAGCACCAGTGGTAATGGAGAACTGAGAGAGTAAGGTGCACCATCCATAAGACAGAGGTCAGTAAGTAGTATCGTTTAAAATATGATAAATACTTCCTTACTCTCAAAACCAAGCACATTAAAATATACACAGTGAAGCGCAAACATACATTTTATACACTTAATGATACCAAATTAAAAAGCATATAAGCATTACATATAAATAATTGATAAATACGGGTTAGATTACAGAATTAATATTAAAAATGTAACCAGAAACATTAACTGAAAATCAAAAATGTATCAGTAAAGCTTACGTGAAGTCTTCCTTATTTTTTTTAGTGACATCACATTGCAGACACATTTGGTCTAATGGCATCTCACACTTGCGGGCGGTGCTCTGCATGATGGCCGTCAAGAAGCTCTGAGGGTTGAAGAAGCCAGCCAGCCACACTGATGGAGGCACCTGCGTCAAGTCAGACACATATATTGGTAAGAAATTATTCGTTCGTCTGATGGAGAAGTATTTGCTTCATATCTATACGCTGGATTGTAAAATTGATTAACAGACACTACATGCAAAGGTGATTATATCACAGCTATTGTTATAGTTAATAATATTCGTATTAGTACAACATAGCGTAACACAGTCGAAGTATCTTCGCAGCTGTGCACTTCTTGCAATGACACGAGATGTTAAGTGAGTGTGTGGAGCGTTTGAGCCACGTGAGAGAGTAATTGTGGTAAGGGACCTTAATGCTAAAGTAGGAGAAGCATTTAGAAGTAGGTAAGTTTGGGGTGCCAGGTGTAAATAATAATGGGAAGCATTTGATTGAACATTGTTTAGAAAGGGGTTTGGCTATAACTAACACATATTTTAAGAAAAAGAGGATAAATAAGTATACAAGATATGACATAGGGAGAAATGACAGTAGTTTGTTGGACTACATATTGGTAGAAAAAAGATTGTTGGGTAGAATTCAGGAAGTACATGTTTATAGAGGGCCCACAGTTATATCAGATCACTTTTTAGTTATAGCTACAGTGAGAGTAAAAGGTAGATGGGATACAAGAAAAAGGGAAGCAGCAAGTATGAGAGAGGTGAAGGTTTATAAACTAAAGGAGGAGACAGTTAGGGTAAAATATAAACAACTGTTAGAGGACAGATGGGCTAGTGTAAGTACAGGCAATGAGGTAGAAGATGTGTGGGGTAAGTTTAAGAATATAGTGTTAGAGTGTTCAGCAGAAGTTTGTGGTTCCAGGAAAGTGGGTGCGGAAGGGAAGAAGAGCGATTGGTGAACTGATGATGTAAAGAGATAAAGTTAGCATATGAGAGGTTTTTACAAAGTAGAAGTGATGCAAGGAGGGAGGAGTATATGGAGAGAAAAAGAGAAGTTAAGAGAGTGGTGAAGCAATGTTAAAAGAGAGCAAATGAGAGAGTGGGTGACATGTTATCAATAAATTTTGTTGAAAATAAGAAAAAGTTTTGGAGTGAGATTAATAAGTTGAGAAAACCTAGGAAACGAATGGATATGTTAGTTAAAAATAGGAGAGGAGAGTTATTAAATGCAGTATCAGAGGAATCAGGAAGATGGAGGAATATATTGAGGATTTTTTAAATGTTGATGAAGATAGGGAAGCTGTGATTTCGTGTAGGGGAAGTGAGTGGGGGCAGTGGGTAGAATGAAAGGAGTAAAGCAGCTGGGATTGATAGGATAAATATAGAAATGTTACAATCAGGTTGGGATACAGTTTTGGAGTGGTTAATGTTTTTTATTTAATAAATTTATGGAAGAGGGTAAGGTTCCTAGGGACAAGCAGAGAGCATGCATAGTTCCTTTGTATAAAGGCAAAGGGGACAAAAGAGAGTATAAAAATTAAAGGGGAATAAGTCTTTTGAGTATACCTGGTAAAGTGTATGGTAGAATTATTATTGAAAGAATTAAGAGTAAGACGGAGAGCAGGATAGCAGATGAACAAGGAGGCTTTAGGAAGGACAGGGGGTGTGTGGACCAGGTGTTTGCTGTGAAAAACACGAATTAGAAAAAACAGGTAAAATGAAATGACTAAGTGGAAAAAATGTACACCAGAGTACTAAATTATACCAGCGTAACTGTAACTGTTACCGACAGGCCGGACTTGAGGAGGTGAACAGTGTTTAGATAAAGGTAAAGAGGTTTTTGTGACATTTATGGATTTGGAAAGAGCGTATGGTAAGGTGGATAACAGGGCAATGTGGCAGATGTTGCAAATGTATGGAATAGGAGGTAGGTTATTGAGAGCAGCGAAGAGTCTTTACGAGGATAGTGAGGCTCAGGTTAGAGTATGTAGGCGAGAGGGAGATTACATCCCAATAAAAGTAGGCATTAGACAGGGATGTGTGATGTCACCGTGGTTGCTCAATATATTTATAGACGAAATTGTAAGAGAAGTGAATGTTCGGGTGTTGGCAAGAGGTGTGGAGTTAAAAGATAAAGAATCTAACACAAAGTGGGAGTTGTCTGAGGGTAATGTGTGGTGTGAATATAATGCAGAGAATCCATAGTTTGGAGATTAGGAGGAGGTGTGGGATTACCAAAACTATTATCCCAGAGGGCTGAGGAGGGGTTATTGAGATGGTGTGGACATGTAGAGAGGCTGGAACGAAGCAGAATGACTTCGAGAGTATGTAGATCTGTAGTGGAAGGAAGGCGGGGTCGGGGTCAGCCTAGGAAAGGTTGGAGGTAGGGGGTAAAGGAGGTTTTGTGTATGAGGGGCTTGGACTTCCAGCAAGAGTGCGTGAGCGTGTTAGGTAGGAGCAAATGAAGACAAATGGTTTTTAGGACTTGACGTGCTGTTGGAGTGTGAGCAAGGTAACATTTATGAAGTGATTCAGCGAAACCGGCAGCCCGGACTTGAGTCCTGGAGATGGTAACAGTGCCGGCACTCTGAAAAGGGGTGTTAATGTTGCAGTTTTATAACTGTAGTATAAGCATGCCTCTGGTAAGACAGTGATGGAGTGAATGATGATGAAAGTTTTTCTTTTTCGGGCCACCCTGCCTTGGTGGGAAATGGCCGATGTGTTAATAAATAAAAATAAATAAATAAATAAATAAACAAATAAATAAATGTATATATATATATATATATATATATATATATATATATATATATATATATATATATATATATATATATATATATATATATATATATATATATATATATATGCAAAACAACCACTCTGAAAGAATAGAGAAATTCCAAGCGCTTTCGTGACTACTCACTTTATCAAGGAACTGTGATCTTATTGCATATATGTATATATATATATATATACATATATATATATATATATATATATATATATATATATATATATATATATATATATATATATATATATATATATATATATATATATATATATATATATATATATATATATATATATATATATATATATATATATATATATATATATATATATATATATATATATATATATATATATATATATATATATATATATATATATATATATATATATATACATATATATATATATATATATATATATATATATATATATATATATATATATATATATATATATATATATATATATATATATATATATATATATATATATATATATATATATATATATATATATATATATATATATATATATATATATATATATATATTCACTGCCAGGCGCTGGCATGGCAAGACGTGTGGTGGGTTAGCTGCGAGATTTTCAAGCATAACTGATAACTGATAGACTGAACAAAACTCAGTGTGAATACTCTGGGAAGATTCCAGTGCAGCGAGAAGACATTCTTGTGCACCGTTTCAACGTATATAATGGAAGTGTTGTGCAGTTTGTGAAGGTTGAAGAGTTATGGTAGCAGGGAAGATGGCCAGTGGGGGTGGGGGAGAATAGGGCCTACACTGTGTGTGAGTGCCGGCCAAGATTATGGTATATACAAACCTCGAAAAGCTCTCATCAAAACATCTACCTCCAGCATCATGCGCCATTCTTCCAGTTAACTTAGAAATTATTATGTGTTGATGCATGCAAGAATTAGAGGCATATATTATGGAAAAGTAATGTGGGGTTAATGTTAACAAGGGAGTGACCAGTCAGTGCCGCCCTCCCCACGCCACGGGGGAGTGACCAGTCAGTGCCGCCCTCCCCACGCCACGGGGGAGTGAGCAGTCAGTGCCGCCTTCTTCCACGTCACGGGGGAGTGAGCAGTCAGTGCCGCCCTCCCCACGCCACGGGGGAGTGAGCAGTCAGTGCCGCCTTCCTCCACGCCACGGGGGAGTGAGCAGTCAGTGCCGCCCTCCCCACGCCACGGGGGAGTGAGCAGTCAGTGCCGCCTTCTTCCACGCCACGGGGGAGTGACCAGTCAGTGCCGCCCTCCCCACGCCACGGGGGAGTGAGCAGTCAGTGCCGCCTTCCTCCACGCCACGGGGGAGTGAGCAGTCAGTGCCGCCCTCCCCACGCCACGGGGGAGTGAGCAGTCAGTGCCGCCTTCTTCCACGCCACGGGGGAGTGACCAGTCAGTGCCGCCCTCCCCACGCCACGGGGGAGTGAGCAGTCAGTGCCGCCTTCCTCCACGCCACGGGGGAGTGAGCAGTCAGTGCCGCCTTCCTCCACGCCACGGGGGAGTGAGCAGTCAGTGCCGCCTTCTTCCACGCCACGGGGGAGTGAGCAGTCAGTGCCGCCCTCCCCACGCCACGGGGGAGTGAGCAGTCAGTGCCGCCTTCCTCCACGCCACGGGGGAGTGAGCAGTCAGTGCCGCCCTCCCCACGCCACGGGGGAGTGAGCAGTCAGTGCCGCCTTCTTCCACGCCACGGGGGAGTGACCAGTCAGTGCCGCCCTCCCCACGCCACGGGGGAGTGAGCAGTCAGTGCCGCCTTCCTCCACGCCACGGGGGAGTGAGCAGTCAGTGCCGCCTTCCTCCACGCCACGGGGGAGTGAGCAGTCAGTGCCGCCTTCTTCCACGCCACGGGGGAGTGAGCAGTCAGTGCCGCCCTCCCCACGCCACGGGGGAGTGAGCAGTCAGTGCCGCCTTCCTCCACGCCACGGGGGAGTGAGCAGTCAGTGCCGCCCTCCCCACGCCACGGGGGAGTGAGCAGTCAGTGCCGCCTTCTTCCACGCCACGGGGGAGTGACCAGTCAGTGCCGCCCTCCCCACGCCACGGGGGAGTGAGCAGTCAGTGCCGCCGACCCCCACGCCACGGGGGAGTGAGCAGTCAGTGCCGCCCTCCCCACGCCACGGGGGAGTGAGCAGTCAGTGCCGCCTTCTTCCACGCCACGGGGGAGTGAGCAGTCAGTGCCGCCCTCCCCACGCCACGGGGGAGTGAGCAGTCAGTGCCGCCTTCCTCCACGCCACGGGGGAGTGAGCAGTCAGTGCCGCCCTCCCCACGCCACGGGGGAGTGAGCAGTCAGTGCCGCCTTCTTCCACGCCACGGGGGAGTGACCAGTCAGTGCCGCCCTCCCCACGCCACGGGGGAGTGAGCAGTCAGTGCCGCCTTCCTCCACGCCACGGGGGAGTGAGCAGTCAGTGCCGCCCTCCCCACGCCACGGGGGAGTGAGCAGTCAGTGCCGCCTTCTTCCACGCCACGGGGGAGTGACCAGTCAGTGCCGCCCTCCCCACGCCACGGGGGAGTGAGCAGTCAGTGCCGCCTTCCTCCACGCCACGGGGGAGTGAGCAGTCAGTGCCGCCTTCCTCCACGCCACGGGGGAGTGAGCAGTCAGTGCCGCCTTCCTCCACGCCACGGGGGAGTGAGCAGTCAGTGCCGCCTTCCTCCACGCCACGGGGGAGTGAGCAGTCAGTGCCGCCTTCCTCCACGCCACGGGGGAAAGGGAAAATGCGCCGTGTGTAGCTGGAGTTGGAACACACATTTTTCATGATGCACATGGGAAACAAATAATGTGTGTATTGTAAGACAGTGTGAATAATATATTGTGTTCAAGTCCATGTATATAGTACTCCCCTCACACTAGTCCCTGGGCTACCCCCACCCAACAACCAAAGCCTCCCCCACCCAACTACCTGGGTCTCCCCAACCCAATTCCCAGCGGCTCCCCTACGGAGGGCAGGTTTCCCCTCCTAGCCTCTCACCAGCCCCTCAAGCCCTACTAGGCCACCATGGTCAAGTTCACTACCTTTTACGCGCCATACCCACCCAGAATGTCATATTCCACTCCTACAGTCTAGCTAGTCAGATGGATGCCAATCTGTAGGAAGCGAGCAGCCAGGGAAATGGCATGGCTGGCAATACTAGGAGAGACAAGTGTCGGTCGTGTTTACAGCTTCGATGTCTCAACTCTAATGGTTTCCTCCGCAAACACGGTAGTTGCCCTGGTTCAGGATGTCCTCCTGTGGAAAGTGATGATCCAGAGCCACCTCAGGCACCTGAACCCACTCCAACAGATGTCATGTCATCAGATAATATCTTGGAAGCAATTAAAGCAACAGGTACCAGGACACTCACACATGTTCCCAAAGCAGCCCGTTCACACGCAGCTGGGAAACTTACAGACCTCTTAAAAAAAGTAAACAATGGTTCCTCTATCCTAAATGTTCCACCAACCATCAAGGCATGGCACAACTTGCTACTTTTTGGCAATGTCTGTTTAGCTGTGCCGGAAAGAAGGGGAAAAGGCTAGCCTCATTGATTATTAAATCCTTAAGAGACTTTCCTAGAGCTAATAACCTCATTCGCCTTCCCCGTCAATACAAAAACGGGAGAGGCAGAGCTTCCACTCACTCCACTGACAGCGAAAAAATCAAAGTCCAGATGAGCAAGAGAATTGAAGAGGGCAACACAGTGGGAGCAATCAGAATTATCACCAGTGAAGATACAGTTGCCCAGTTATCGGGCAGATTGCAGAGACATTGCTTTCAGAGATCAATAGAGTCGTCAACAATTCCTTGGCTGGTCTGATTCCTGACGATATTTAACCTTTCTTTTATGGTGCATCACTTTGCGTCCTTAAAAAGAAGGACGGAGGAATTAGGCCAATTGCAGTGGGCAACACTTCTCGCTGTCTCGTGTCCAAAGCTGCTGCCAGAAGTATTCGCACAGAGGCAGCCATGATGCTTCAACCAAACCAACTTGACTTTGGGGTCTCTCAAGGAAGTGAAGCAGCAGTTCATGTAACAAGGGCATATTTCAACAACCTGCCTGAGAACAGTGCAGTGGTAAAATTAGATTTCAAGAATGCATTTAACCTCCTGAAAAGAGACGTGATATTAGCAGCTGTGCAAGAACATTTCCCTGGTCTCTTTCCTTTTGCTTCAGCTGGATTTTTTATTATCACACTGGCCGATTCCCACCAAGGCAGGGTGGCCCGAAAAAGAAAAACTTTCACCATCATTCACTCCATCACTGTCTTGCCAGAAGGGTGCTTTACACTACAATTTTTAAACTTCAACATTAACACCCCTCCTTCAGAGTGCAGGCACTGTACTTCCCATCTCCAGGACTCAAGTCCGGCCTGCCGGTTTCCCTGAACCCCTTAATAAATGTTACTTTGCTCACACTCCAACAGCACGTCAAGTATTAAAAACCATTTGTCTCCATTCACTCCTATCAAACACGCTCACGCATGCCTGCTGGAAGTCCAACCCCCTCGCTGGATATAGCAAGAAATCAATACTCCTGTTTGGAGAGCATGAAATCACATCATCAGAGTGTCCAGTAAGGGGATCCTTATCATTACTGAAAAAAATATATCTTTAAATGTATAAGAGAAAATTTTAGAAAGGACTTAATTTTAAATAAGTTCTTGCTAATTGACCAGTTTTACATATTCGGCACGACATATATATATATATATATATATATATATATATATATATATATATATATATATATATATATATATATATATATATATATATAAATATATATATATATATATATATATATATATATATATATATATATATATATATATATATATATATATATATATAAACCACCGGCCATCTCCCATCGTCGCCTAGTGACCCGAAAAGATGAGACAAAAGTTTTCTTCTTTTACATATAGAAATATATATACAGAAGGGGCCACTGATCCCTTGCTCTGGGCATTTATGCAAATTATAAGGTTTTATATATCACTATTTTTTAACAGGCAAACTATTAATTCCAAAGCCAGGAAAGAGACCACGCATCATTGTAAACTGACCTGGAAGTCTCCAACCCACGTCTCAAGTTCCTTCATCCTGAGGAGGAGGTCAGCGTACCAAGTGGTGAGACCATAGGTGGATGCGTACGCGCGGGCTATCCAAGTCTCTGGTACCTGGTCCAAGAACAGCGACTCGCAGAGTTCTTCCATTACTGATGTCATTTTCAATTCCCCCTGAAAAATATTTTTTTTTTAAATTTCTCGCACATTCTGCCTCTATATACAAGGATAATTTAAAGCTGTTGTTTTGTACTTTGGCTTCTAAGCTCAAATATTTATCTTCTATTGTTAGTCTTCATCTCTTAATTCCTGAAAGTAAAAGGCCCGCGATGTGCAATTGAAGCCAAAAAATCGTGCATATAATGTGAGACATGAATTCTATACCTTAAAGCCCAGGTCGAGTTCCTTGAGAGTGGACCTTATGATGCGGGTAAGAAGGTTCATCCTCTCGCACTCCTGGAAGGCCACTACGACATATGGAGTCCGCTCCTCCACTTTGCCCGTGATGTCCGTCATGTTGAACTCCTCCGGTAGCTTCTCCAGGATCTCGTCCAGAGTTTGCTTCACCTGAAGAAAGTTCGGCAGGTTAGAATAATAACAGAAACACGTCATGTTTCCCAGTGGAAACATGAGCATTTCTCCTTTTGTAAGTTCTTTGCTGAATAAAAATTTCTACCAACTTGAAAGATGAACTTCACATTTAATTATTTTTAACTCGTCGGTCGTGTCCCACCGAGTCAGGGTGACCCTCCCCCCCCCCCCCAAAAAAAAAAAGAAAGAAAAATCTTCCATAATCACTCAAAACTTTCACCATCATTCATATATAATCACTGTCTTTGCAGAGGCGATCAGATACGACAGTTGAGATGTCACTCCAAAGAGCCAATATCCCAAACCCCTCCTTTAAAGTGCAGGCATTGTGCTTCCCATCTCCGGTTATCCGGTTTCCCTGAATCCCTTCACAAAATATTACCATGATCACACTCCAACAGCTCGTCAGGTCCCAAAAAAACATTCGTCTCCATTCATTCCTGTCTAGCATGCTAACGCACGCTTGCTGAAAGTCAAAGCAAAACCTCCTTTACCAACCTCCCTCCAACATATCTTAGGACGACCCTTACCCAGCCTTCCTTCCACTACAGATTTATTCGCTCTCCAAGTCATTCTACTTTGTTACATCCTCTCTAAATGACCAAACCACCTCAACAACCCCTCTTCAGCCCTATGACTAATACTGCTAGTAACTCCACACTACGAATTCTCTGCATAATATTCACTTCTCCCATACTCCTTACCTCCAGTGTGATATCCCATTTTTCTTTACCTAAATCGTTTAATACCCTCATCACCTTACTCTTATCTATAAAAATGGAATTATGAAACAAGTGATTTTGAATCATTAACAAAACTGCAGTTGGCCAGGATTCGATCCTGCATCGCAATGCCCACCCCTATGAGAACAGGGCACAATAGGAATCCCCCTATCCACTTGACCACAAATTCTCCTGTAGTCCAGTGGACAGAGGGATGTGTACTGTGTCCTGTTCTCACAGGGCTGGGCATGGCGATACAGGATCTACACCTGGTCAGCCGCAGCTCTGTTAATGAGTTTTACCTATGTTCACTTTCAACTTTCTTTCTTTACACACCCTCCCAAACTTTGCAACTTTAGAATCTCCCAAAAGCACAGTGTCATCAGCAAAAGTAATTGTGTCAACTCCCATTTTGTATTTGACTTCCCATAATTTAATTTCATCCCTCTCCCCAACATCCTAGGATTTACTTCTTTTACAACCTCATCTATAAATATATTAAACAACCATCATGACATTACACATCCCTGTCTGAGGCATACTTTTACTGGGAAGTAATTTCCCTCTCTCTTACACACCTTAATCTGAACCTCATTATCCTCATAAGAACTCTTTACAGCATTTAGTAACTTACCACATATTCCATATACTTGCAACATCTGCCACACTGTTCCCCTATCCACTCTATCATATGCCTTTTCTAAATTCATAAATGCAGTGAAAATTTCCTTACCTTTATCTAAATATTGTTCACATATATGCTTCAATGTAAACACTTGATCTACACATCCCCTACCCATTCTAAAGCCTCCATGTTCATCTGCAATCCTACTCTCTATCTTACATCTAATTCTTTCAATAATAACCCTACCATACACTCTACCTGATATACTCAGTAGACTTATTCCCCTATAATTTTTACAATTTCTTTTGTCACTCTTCCCTCTACATAAAGGAACTATACATGTTCTCTGCCAATCCCTATGTACCTTCCCCTTTTTCATACATTTACCAAACAAAAATACCAACCACTCCAAAACTATATCCCCGCCTGCTTTTAACATTTCTGTCTTGATCCCATCAGTTCCAGCTGCTGTACCCCCTTTCATTCTACGTATTGACTCACGCACCTCCCCCACACTCACATCTGGCTCTTCTTCACTCCTAAGAGATGTTATACCTCCCTGGCCAGTGCATGAAATTACCGCCTCCTTTCTTCATCGACATTTATAAGTTCTTCAAAATATTCCAGCCATCTACCCAATACCTCCAACTTCCCATCTACTAACTCCCTTATTCTGTTTTTAACTGACAAATCCATTCGTTCCCTAGGCTTTCTTCACCTATTTATCTCACTCCAAAAAATTTTCTGATTCTCAGCAAAATTTATTGACAGCGCCTCGCCCACTGCATAATTTGCTCTCCTTTTGCAGTCCCTTACCACTCTCTTCATCTTTCTCTTACTCTCCATATACTCCATATACTCCACACTTCTTATATCTCTTCAGCTCTGTAAAAACCTCTTATAAGAGACCTTTTTCTCTTTTTTCACAGACTTTAACTCATCATTCCACCAGTCACTCCTCTTTCCTCCTGCACCCACCCTCCTATAGCCACAAACGTCTGCCCCGCAATTTAGCAGCGCATTTTTAAAACTATCCCACCCCTCTTCAACTCCCACACTACCTACACTCACTAGCCCACCTTTTTCTCAACAATTGCTTATACTCAACCTAACTTCCTCTTCCCTTAGTTTATAAACTCTTACATCTCTCTTACTTCTTGTTATTTTCCTCAATAATGATCCGATATAATAAAATATAATATAAAATGTTTAAGTTAATTTTTATTCGTTTTTTCAAAATTTCAGTTTAATGTCTTTTGTGTATATAATACGAATATTTAAGCGATAGGAGCAAAATCACTCTTATTAACCTTGTCCTCCCTGGTGATGACTACCCCGCCAGAGTTTCCCATGTCGCGGGGCTGCAGTTCGAACACCGTCTTGAAGAGGTGCTCCGAAGTCATGGTCAAGAAGCCAATCTCAGCGTTAGGATGGAGACCATACAGGTGTGGGGACTCGGCAGGCAGGCAGGTGTCTATATAGCTGTGATATCCTGAGTAGTCCAGGTTGGGAGGAGTGGGAAACCCCGGTGCTAAGTTCAGCTCTCCGTCAAGCTACAGGCCACATAATTTTGAGTCGGTTAACGAAAATACCGTAACATATTTGTTCAATAGTTTGGCTGCCGTTAAAGACGAATTACTTTATTGCTTCCAGGTATTAGTAATATTTTCTTATATTTTTATTATTATTATAATTATTATTAATTATCATTGTTATACTATCAATATTACCTTTACTCTACGTGGAAATATAGCTCCTGACTGGAATCGTGCAGACGTAAGCGGTAAAAGAAATTGTATATAATACATTTCCAGAAATATATTGGCATACCTGGTCCGGGTGAAGGAATTCCTCGAGGTAAGTGCGACAGAGAACCCGATCCCAGTCATCAGTGATGTGTCCTCCGTACATGATCTCCCCGAAGAGGTAGCGGAGGTCCTCCCATGGCACCTTGCTGTTGGCCTCCAGGTAATTGTACAATACATTAACACTGATGGTCAAGTCACCTGTGAATTAAGAGGAATATAAGAAGGTTCCTCTGGAGCTGAGATATCTGGCGTAATGTGGTCGAAAATGAGTAGTTTGCTTAACCCAAATCATTAGCAATATGGTAAATACGAAAGAGTAGTGCTAATGATGGGGATAAAGATGATTAAAATCGTTATGAAATTAATAAAAAGCCAATAAACAATGACATTGGTTCCCTACCTGTGTTAAAGGGATAAGGTCTGTTCCAACCCTGAGGTCCAAACTTCCTTCTCTCAGCGACGCAGGCATGGAAATAGCAGAGGGAAAAGAGGATGGACTTGAATTCAGCCTCCTTGGAGCACATCTCGAGTGTCTCCTGAGTAAAGTTGTTGAGAGCTTTGTGGAGGTTTGCTTGCATTCCTCTCGGCGGTTCATTGGTGATCTTGATGGCTGATTCCAACAGCCCCTAGTAATGTTAAAAGTAGAGTTTGCACTGAATGAATGTAATATCTTCTGAAAAATATTTTGTAAAATTTTGCGAATTGTGAAGGAAATGTGAATCAGTTAATTCTAGGATACAATATGATGAACAGAACTAAAGGGTTACTAGAATTTGCTTTAACTGGTATCAGAGTATTATCATAAGTTAATGTATTTTTCTGGCATCATTATGACCTTAGCAAGAACTGGAAATAGTGTATTCATTGTTCTGTGAATGGAATGCCATAGAGTATCAGACTACGGAGAGAAAATTATCTTAGAGTTCAGTGTATGGACAACCAGTAGGAATTCGAAAACTAGAAGGTAAATGTTCTAAGCTTTTGTAAGACATTATCCAACTTTTGCCACCCACATTGGATAACATATTCCAATTCTTAAATCCACTTTTTCATGGTTTTCTCTTCATCTCCCTTCAAATTTACTCCACTGAGTGACACCGCACAATTAAACTTCACTGAGTTCCTATTGATCAACAACTTTGTGTTTCTGATGTGTCATTATGTAGCTTCTTCATAAATTTATCAGAAAACTAATACACACCTGAGGCAGAATGTGGTTCTCGGGTCTGTTAGCAGGTTCAGCGCTCATGAAAACCCGGTAGTCCTGGTGTGCAGACTCTAAATTCGCCTCCAGCTTCTTCTCTAGCCTAGGCAGCCACTGACGCACCAGGTGAATGTTCTTCGTGAAATGAAGAAAGACTTGCGTGAATATATAGCTAAGAGTTTTTCTGTAGATGTGACATGAGAAGAGATGGATATTCTTACAGCTATTTACAAAAACGGAAGGACTCTTTATCTATGAATGTTTGCCCTGAGAAGTAAAGGAAAATATCCTCATAATCAATTAACCAGATGAAAAGGACTGCTAATAGAAAACCTAAAATTAGAGGAGGAATGATAAAGAACAATCCAAGGTGTAAGACCCTAATAACTGAAGAACTCATCTGATGAAAAACAATAGTCTCTCTTACCATGAGGAGGATTTTGCTTCTTTCACTCATGCTATTTTTTGGTTGTCTTTTTATTAGCTTTTTCAGAAAATAATAAATTTGCATCATATAATTAAAAAGATTACTAATACCTGCAATTTACGTGAATTGTATATATTCTAAAATCCTTCATAGACTTTTTTTTAATTAAGCAAATTAAGCAAATTTAGGAAAACAATAATATTACTGTCATTTAAAAATATCTTAATTTTGGCAACTAAAGTTGCAATGTTATAGCTAATAAAAATTTATAACTGAGTAAGTCGAAAACTGACAGTTCTTACTTGCAAAATAACCCAGTGACCTTCCTTGGCAGCGACCTTGAGGGCTTCCTCAGCCACCTTTTCCTGACCTTGTCCCAGAGAGACGTTATGGAGGCGGCGATTCTCACAAGTGTAGCCAAGTCGTTCTCCAAGACTTTCCACTTCCTGAAGAAAAGCAACTGGCCTATCAACAGGACACTGTAGTACAGTGGCTCTAAACTCCCCTTCCTCCACTATTACATATATTACTCAGTGTAAACATTTGCAAAAGCCGAGTAACTGAGCAAAATGCACTAAGACTATGTAACATGATGACAATCAATATCCTTAACAAAGGCGAGTAATAATATGGAAATATATCAGTAAATTTTTCTTCGTGGTAATTTTTGTCAAAGTTAAATGTCTTTAAACACACGACCAAACCTTTTACCAACGTGACCCTTCTTGGGCAAAAGATGACCCGCGATAACTCATGTAAATGGACATTTGAATCGCGTTTTCAAAATTTGTTATACTCTTCACCCTTTCTCTATCTATGGCATGCACCTCTGTCTTTTGTTAATAATATTTGAAGGGAGGGATATAAACAATCCACCTTCAGGAAGTTGACATCTATTGAGCAACAGGCAACCCACCTTAAGGGGATCGACCCCTGGGGAAAGGATGAAGAAGATGGGTGTAGAAGGTCCGGATTCTTCATAGCTCTGGGAGAAGTCGATGTTCTCCCCCTCCACGTATTTCCTTCCCATCCTCTCCTCGATGAACAGCCTGGAACAGTGCATCACATACTTGTTGAAAAATGGTAAAACATTTTAATTTTTCCCACCAAAACCAGAAAGAATAACATTTGGACAGAGCTTCGCGAGGGCACCACAAATTCTCAACAGACGATTTATCGCCCGACTACAACAGCGTATGTGGATACATAATATGATTTAAATTCAGTGTTAACTAACCTAAATAACCTCAAAAGCAAAGACTGGTACTCTCCAGCAATGGACGTGATCACAATCAGAAGCATTGTTTCCCTATCAAACGCAAGATATAGCAACCATCTATCTCAATTGTGATGATTGGTTTGAAAAACCGACAAGTTGAAGATTGAGACACTTATGCAGCATATGGGAATCTTTATTCAGGAAACGTTTCGCCACACAGTGGCTTCATCAGTCCAATACAAAGAGGAAGGCGTAAGGAGAGGAGGGGTATGAGGTAATCAGTCCCTCAGCCTGGAGTCGATGTGTTCAGTCCATCAATCTTGTAGAATGTACAGCATAGGGCCGTAGACGTGGCTTATATACTGTAGTGAGGTGAGGTGAAGCAGGCGGAGGCGGAGTCATAGTGGTACCATCCACTAGTCGAAGTAGGTCTTCGTCCAAAGGTTGAACAAGTGTTGAAGAATTCTTTGTAACAAGATCCCATGATGCTGCAGTGTCTGACAGTTGTGATGAATGGTTTGAAAAACCGACAAGTTGAAGATTGAGACACTTATGCAGCATATGGGAATCTTTATTCAGGAAACGTTTCGCCACACAGTGGCTTCATCAGTCCAATACAAAGAGGAAGGCGTAAGGAGAGGAGGAGTATGAGGTTATCAGTCCCTCAGCCTGGAGTCGATGTGTTCAGTCCATCATTCTACAAGATTGATGGACTGAACACATCGACTCCAGGCTGAGGGACTGATTACCTCATACTCCTCCTCTCCTTACGCCTTCCTCTCTGTATTGGACTGATGAAGCCACTGTGTGGCGAAACGTTTCCTGAATAAAGATTCCCATATGCTGCATAAGTGTCTCAATCTTCATCTATCTCAAGCCTACACTCCATACCAACTCCATAACAACACTAGCATCATGACTGGATGTAATGGGGAGGGGGAGGGGTGGAGGATTGTGTGCCAAAAAGTAACCACAGAATCCATCACACAAATTCTCCAACCCCTAATAAGAGTGTCAGGCAGGTAATGCCGAGCGACCCAATACAATCTTCCTCCCTCGACAACTCGATCAGCTGTTACTGAAATGCCAGAAAGGGCCATTTTGCTCTATAAAGTAACTACACACAACTATAAGATATCGTTGACAGTCTAACAGATAACTGAATTGGAATCCATTGTGTATGAACAGAAAAACAGACAAAATAAGATTGCCTAGACTTGACACAATAAGAAGTATCAGATCAGCATCCAGTTGTAATAGAATATTTTTTATTTTTTATTATCACACTGGCCGATTCCCACCAAGGCAGGGTGGCCCGAAAAAGAAAAACTTTCACCATCATTCACTCCATCACTGTCTTGCCAGAAGGGTGCTTTACACTACAGTTTTTAAACTGCAACATTAACACCCCTCCTTCAGAGTGCAGGCACTGTACTTCCCATCTCCAGGACTCAAGTCCGGCCTGCCGGTTTCCCTGAATCCCTTCATAAATGTTACTTTGCTCACACTCCAACAGCACGTCAAGTATCAAAAACCATTTGTCTCCATTCACTCCTATCAAACACGCTCACGCATGCCTGCTGGAAGTCCAAGCCCCTCACACACAAAACCTCCTTTACCCCCTCCCTCCAACCCTTCCTAGGCCGACCCCTACCCCGCCTTCCTTCCACTACAGACTGATACACTCTTGAAGTCATTCTGTTTAGCTCCATTCTCTCTACATGTCCGAACCACCTCAACAACCCTTCCTCAGCCCTCTGGACAACAGTTTTGGTAATCCCGCACCTCCTCCTAACTTCCAAACTACGAATTCTCTGCATTATATTCACACCACACATTGCCCTCAGACATGACATCTCCACTGCCTCCAGCCTTCTCCTCGCTGCAACATTCATCACCCACGCTTCACACCCATATAAGAGCGTTGGTAAAACTATACTCTCATACATTCCCCTCTTTGCCTCCAAGGACAAAGTTCTTTGTCTCCACAGACTCCTAAGTGCACCACTCACTCTTTTTCCCTCATCAATTCTATGATTCACCTCATCTTTCATAGACCCATCCGCTGACACGTCCACTCCCAAATATCTGAATACGTTCACCTCCTCCATACTCTCTCCCTCCAATCTGATATTCAATCTTTCATCACCTAATCTTTTTGTTATCCTCATAACCTTACTCTTTCCTGTATTCACCTTTAATTTTCTTCTTTTGCACACCCTACCAAATTCATCCACCAATCTCTGCAGCTTCTCTTCAGAATCTCCCAAGAGCACAGTGTCATCAGCAAAGAGCAGCTGTGACAACTCCCACTTTGTGTGTGATTCTTTATCTTTTAACTCCACGCCTCTTGCCATGACCCTCGCATTTACTTCTCTTACAACCCCATCTATAAATATATTAAACAACCACGGTGACATCACACATCCTTGTCTAAGGCCTACTTTTACTGGGAAAAAATTTCCCTCTTTCCTACATACTCTAACTTGAGCCTCACTATCCTCGTAAAAACTCTTCACTGCTTTCAGTAACCTACCTCCTACACCATACACTTGCAACATCTGCCACATTGCCCCCCTATCCACCCTGTCATACGCCTTTTACAAATCCATAAATGCCACAAAGACCTCTTTAGCCTTATCTAAATACTGTTCACTTATATGTTTCACTGTAAACACCTGGTCCACACACCCCCTACCTTTCCTAAAGCCTCCTTGTTCATCTGCTATCCTATTCTCCGTCTTACTCTTAATTCTTTCAATTATAACTCTACCATACACTTTACCAGGTACACTCAACAGACTTATCCCCCTATAATTTTTGCACTCTCTTTTATCCCCTTTGCCTTTATACAAAGGAACTATGCATGCTCTCTGCCAATCCCTAGGTACCTTACCCTCTTCCATACATTTATTAAATAATTGCACCAACCACTCCAAAACTATATCCCCACCTGCTTTTAACATTTCTATCTTTATCCCATCAATCCCGGCTGCCTTACCCCCTTTCATTTTACCTACTGCCTCACGAACTTCCCCCACACTCACATCTGGCTCTTACTCACTCCTACAAGATGTTATTCCTCTTTGCCCTATACACGAAATCACAGCTTCCCTATCTTCATCAACATTTAACAATTCCTCAAAATATTCCCTCCATCTTCCCAATACCTCTAACTCTCCATTTAATAACTCTCCTCTCCTATTTTTAACTGACAAATCCATTTGTTCTCTAGGCTTTCTTAACTTGTTAATCTCACTCCAAAACTTTTTCTTATTTTCAACAAAATTTGTTGATAACATCTCACCCACTCTCTCATTTGCTATCTTTTTACATTGCTTCACCACTCTCTTAACCTCTCTCTTTTTCTCCATATACTCTTCCCTCCTTGCATCACTTCTACTTTGTAAAAACTTCTCATATGCTAACTTTTTCTCCCTTACTACTCTCTTTACATCATCATTACACCAATCGCTCCTCTTCCCTCCTGCACCCACTTTCCTGTAATCACAAACTTCTGCTGAACACTCTAACACTACATTTTTAAACCTACCCCATACCTCTTCGACCCCATTGCCTATGCTCTCATTAGCCCATCTATCCTCCAATAGCTGTTTATATCTTACCCTAACTGCCTCCTCTTTTAGTTTATAAACCTTCACCTCTCTCTTCCCTGATGCTTCTATTCTCCTTGTATCCCATCTACCTTTTACTCTCAGTGTAGCTACAACTAGAAAGTGATCTGATATATCTGTGGCCCCTCTATAAACATGTACATCCTGAAGTCTACTCAACAGTCTTTTATCTACCAATACATAATCCAACAAACTACTGTCATTTCGCCCTACATCATATCGTGTATACTTATTTATCCTCTTTTTCTTAAAATATGTATTACCTATAACTAAACCCCTTTCTATACAAAGTTCAATCAAAGGGCTCCCATTATCATTTACACCTGGCACCCCAAACTTACCTACCACACCCTCTCTAAAAGTTTCTCCTACTTTAGCATTCAGGTCCCCTACCACAATTACTCTCTCACTTGGTTCAAAGGCTCCTATACATTCACTTAACATCTCCCAAAATCTCTCTCTCTCCTCTGCATTCCTCTCTTCTCCAGGTGCATACACGCTTATTATGACCCACTTCTCGCATCCAACCTTTACTTTAATCCACATAATTCTTGAATTTACACATTCATATTCTCTTTTCTCCTTCCATAACTGATCATTTAACATTACTGCTACCCCTTCCTTTGCTCTAACTCTCTCAGATACTCCAGATTTAATCCCATTTATTTCCCCCCACTGAAACTCTCCTACCTCCTTCAGCTTTGTTTCGCTTAGAGCCAGGACATCCAACTTCTTTTCATTCATAACATCAGCAATCATCTGTTTCTTGTCATCCGCACTACATCCACGCACATTTAAGCATCCCAGTTTTATAAAGTTTTTCTTCTTCTCTTTTTTAGTAAATGTATACAGGAGAAGGGGTTACTAGCCCATTGCTCCCGGCATTTTAGTCGCCTCATACGACACGCATGGCTTACGGAGGAAAGATTCTTTTCCACTTCCCCATGGACAATAGAAGAAATAAAAAGAACAAGAGCTATTTAGAAAAAGGAGAAAATCCTAGATGTATGTATATATATATATATATATATATATATATATATGCATGTGCGTGTCTGTGAAGTGTGACCAAAGTGTAAGTAGGAGTAGCAAGATATCCCTGTTATCTAGCGTGTTTATGAGACAGAAAAAGAAACCAGCAATCCTACCATCATGCAAAACAGTTACAGGTTTTTGTTTCACAGTCATCTGGCAGGACGGTAGTGCTTCCCTGGGTGGTTGCTGTCTACCAACCTACTACCTAGAATAATAGTTACTTAATGAGTCAGTCATTATGAAGAGCTAAGTCTTGCCTAGTGAAGTACTTGGTAAAAAATGTGTAGGTTAGGGTTATAAAACATCTCCTGTGTCATTAATCGATGAACTTTTGTTTAAAAACAATGAAAAAGTCCCAAATTCCTATCAGTTTTCAAAAAAGTTCACCCCTAAATAAAAACTATGAATCACTATATATCTGCGTTACTACTCATAAGTAGCAACTCAGGAAAGTACTAATTGGCAACTCAAATTAATGAAAACTATGAATCACCATATATTTACGTAGCTAATCATAAGTATCAACTCAGAAAATTACAAAATGGCATCGAGTGACGGTGGTAGTGAATGTGAAGGGAGCGAATATGAAAATGAAGATGGAAGTACTACTCCACCAACCAGAAAACACAACAAAAGTTGCAACCAATTTGGTGACATCCACAAATATATCAGCAAGTAAAGCCGCCAAAATAAGCAAACAGTTGTCATTTGATGACACTGACATTCCTGCATCATGTCAAGCAACAATTTACGAGTCAACATAGAAAGAGGCTGCTAAATTGAAGGAGGAAATTATTGAAAAGTTACAAATGGAAGAATGGTCTTAAAATTTCGATGGAAAGCACATTGAGGAAAATGAGCAGTAGTACTTAAATGAGCAGTAGTACTTAAAAATTGAAAGAACCGAAGTAAAACTGCATGCACTGCATTTGAAAGATGACAATGCTGATACTATAGCTTAAGGAATGACAAAAGTTATTGATGAATACAACTTATGGAATGCAATGAAGATGATCATTATTGATACAACAAACATTAACACAGGGAAAAAGAGTGGAGGTGTTGTCAAACGGCAATGAATGTTCTCAGAGAAGAGGATTAGCAAACCACAATTTATCAGTTTTCAGCATCATGTTCTGGACAGGATTCTTTGTTTGGTAATGGATGAAAATCTTGGTGCTGAAACCAGTTCTCCAAACATCGAGTATCCATTTGTATCCCAACTGGTGAAGAATTATGAGGAACTAAAGGCACAGTTTCTTAATGGAACAGAAGAGATCCTCCATAAATCAAGATAGAGAGATGATACGAAGTTTTTGTACCATCTAACACGGGTGTTTAGATTCTTTGAAGAAAAAAAGCACTTTCCTTTGCTTAACTTTCAGAAAATTTCAAACATCATCAGTGCGAGGTGGAATTTAAAAGCCATTCTAGGTATTCTTACATTCATTCTTATACCTACAAGACGGAAGACTTTGGAGAATATATGCAGATTCATTTCATATACCTGGGCAGATTATTGGTTTACTGATCAGATGTACGATGAAAATGACTTCAAGAATTTGTCAGAATGGTAGATATTGGTAGAATTACCGACAAGTAAGTACAAGGACACAAATGCAACTAATGTGACATTTTATTGTGGTAAGTCATTACAAACAATACATGGACACAGAGGGTATATATACACCTTACTCAAAGCCTATATATACCCTATGTGCCCATGCATTGTTTGTAACGGCTTGACAAAGCTCCTGGGGAGCGAAACATTGCCACAATAAAATGTCACATTAGTTGCATTTGTATACTTTTACATAACAATTTGGCAGAAATACTGAAACCTTACAAAAAAGCACTGAACTCAATGAAAAATCGCTGGAAGTAGGAGCCGTCCACACTCAGTATACCAAGAAGTAACCAGTGTGCTGAACGTGCAATCAAAGTTATGCAGGAACTGTACTGTCTGAAAAAACAAAAACATACTGCAACTTCGGTTTATTCTAAACAATAAGTAGTAATATATGTACAAACATGATAACAATAATGCTGTAAGCTGTTTTATTTGTTATTAATATTACATGCAATATGTATTCAAGTTACATGTTTTCGTTACTTTTTTTTTTTTATTTAGGGGCGACATTTTAAAAAAAATGTATATCTCGTTTATTCTCAGTTGTTTTTAATGCAGCCAATGAATGAATCATATTTCTCTCTCCTTTCTTCAAGAAGTGTTCTCTTCTACATTAAATACTCAATTCTCATATTTATTAACCCACTCTCTTAACCATATATTTTCCTTTGTCTACTTCATTATTTCCTGTTTTCTTGTTTATTATCCCCTGCTGTTACATTTTTATCTTTAATTTTTACTTCTTATTTAGCCCATTTATCTCATTCATTGCATATTTCACCCTTCTTGTTTATTTAAGAACTTTTAATTTCAATTTCTAATTTCTTACCTTTCTTCTCCTCATAAAGTTTATATTTTCGTTGTAATAATACTACCACAACGGCAATCATATTTAAATGTTCATATACACTCGTATATGAAGTTCATTATTAAATAACATAATATGTATATATTACCCTATAATGTTTATAAACTAAGAGAATGTTTATTCTCTTCCCCAATATTTCCCTCTTCCTAGGTCATTAATATCCTGCTAATTGCATAAATTTCATTTTATTCCTAGTTCTATTGCATTTATTTGTTTTAAACCCCAATATATATTTCAGCAGTCCTCAAACTTTTTGCTTTGTTTACACAAGTCAATATTTTGGATACATAAATTCTTCGGTACTTTATATACATCATATCAGCTTTTGTAACTCGTTTTTATTTATTGTTCCTTAATACCACTTCCTGTTGTATAACTCGTTCAGTGATAGTTCTCTTCATTGGTGTATACAGTTTTTTCTTATACAAAACTACCTCTTACTAACTGTATACTGTTCCTTGCTTACTTTATACAGTTATTCACTTTGCTGTACAACTCTACATTTTATGATCAGCTTATATACAGCTATCTGCATTTTTACTAAATTATTCATTATCATTTGCGTGACTGCTTTTTGTAATTAGCTCACACAATTTTCCTTGCATTTATTTTACCCAGTTATTCGTTACTGAATAACCCTTCATTTTACTATTAGCTTATACTGCATACATTTCTTTGCATATTTCACCCATTTGCTTTTCATTGTTTATTAATATTTGTAAAACTGTATTTTCCAATTAAGGTAAACACACCTCCTTACATTTTTACCCCATTTTAATTTTTCTCACTTGTACAACACCACAACCTTGTTATTAGTGTATATACGTTACTTACATACCTTATACCCACTTGTTTATATATTTCACTCCACACTCCACAACTTGATAATATTCTGTTACTTAATATTTTTACCAAGTCATACAAGACGTAACTACAATCTACCTACCTGGAATCTAATTGGTGTTCCTTGGGGTTAACGCCCCCGAGGCCAGGTCCATGACCAGGCCTCCCAGTTGATCATGGTCTGATCCACCAGACAGTTACTGCCGGTCGCAAGAAATCCAGTGAACGAACCACAACCCGCCTGGTCAGGTTCTGACTTTAAGAATTTGTCCAGCTCCCTCTTGAAAGCAAAAAGGTAATCCCCCTTATGTATGCTGGGAGGCAGTTGAACAGTCTTGAGCCTTTAACACTTACTGCATTATCTCTTAGTGTACTCACGACACCCCTGATTTTCATTAGGGCGATGATGCACCTCCTGCCGGGATCTTTTGTTTTCGTAGGAAGTGATTTCCGTGTGCAGATTTTTTTTTTTATATTTTATTTAAAAAAACAGGTACAAAATATATGGGTACATAATCAATATGTAACAAGATACAGGCAGTGAACAATAATTAACTGTGACTACACAAATACTGAAGAAGCACATATATAATGACATCAGAACTATTACAGTATAAAAATTAAATACAGAGACATTAAGTGTGAACAAAAGGGTCTCCTTACTATAAAACATAACACACAGGTCATCCTGTGGAAAGGTTTACATTCCAACTGTTGCAAATTACCCTTAAGCGATCCATTCCTTATTACAACATACTGAAATAAAGAAATACGATAATCTCTTCGCGTCCTAAAAAACTCTCCTACCACAAAAAGAAAGTTTACCGACCTGATTTTATAAATCTTATAACCCCTTTTTCTCTCCATGACAATTGCAATATAATCTGATGACCTTCCCAATATCATATATGTGTAAGTACATATTTTACTATACATAAAAACAAATAAAAATTAACATTCCCGAAAAGTATATTCATAAGAGAATAATTACCTTATAATACCATCATAAATACCATTGAATCTAATGTCCTTCCTTAGATCATATATGTATAAATACATATTTTACAATATATAAAAAATGACATACCGGAAAATAAAACTCAAAGTATAATTATCATGCTACATGGCTACCCACACCTGAGTTAATACTTTTCTTTTATGTAAAAAGCCTTACAGACTTATACTACACATGTTCCTATAAAAAACCATTCATACCAAATTGTTTTACTTTAAATAATATCACTTACGGCTTATTTTACACATTACTAAATAATGTCAGTCAGGTCACAGGATCTAACAAAAACCAACATAGATATATAATAACTGTGTCACATGACACTGTGGCTGTCTTAATAAGTTGTTAATATACATATATACACAAACATATATATGCATAGATAATATATATATATATATATATATATATATATATATATATATATATATATATATATATATATATATATATATATATATATATATATATATATATATATATATATATATATATATATATATATATATATATATATATATACACATATACATACACATACCTTTTATCATGCTTAACACAATAATCGAAAATTTTTTGGAACCATTTTTTTTGTCCTTGTATATACTGTAAAATACACAAAATATGAACCGTATTTAAAACCGACATGAGCGCAAAGTAGTTGGTGTAGCCAACCGCTCATAATACGTTGTTTATCCCCCCTTTAGTCATGCTACTGCACAGGACACTTTACCTTAATAATTCTTTGTTAAGTACAACACTGTAGTGTTGCACTACAGTTGCAACACCTCTCAAAAACAACACCACGTCTGACATAACCTTCCAAACCATACAAACTCTCCAGATAACATTACGTCATGCACTCACCCTCCAATACTTATATATCCCCGCTAAAAAGGAAAACGGTCCCTTAATCTATACTTACTTTGCCACATTAATGAGTCCCTTTACTGTAATATTTCTGTATGAGTCCGGAAAACGCGTTCTCCACTGTTCCCCATAAGAGTTTATTTCTACATACCGTACGATATATTCCTGCAGCAATCGCCCTAATTCTAATCCCCCCACCTTTGTCCCTCAATCCCCAAGAAAAATACAAGAAATCTGCCACTATGTACATAATAGCTCTTCTCACGTCTTCAGAGACCCCTCTTACTTCGAATGTTAGGGCTCTCAGAATTTCTACTTTACCCCCGCCCATCAACCTGAAAACTCTTGCCAACCACAACCGTACCTCCCCCAACTCTTTACAGAAATAAACTGCATGAAAAGCTGTTTCCGGTTCCTCACACTTTTCACATGTCGCTTCCCTCACCAAACCCATTACACACAAGGCAGACTTTGAAGCTAAAATTCCCATTACAAATCCATAAACTAACTCCCTCACCCTCGGCATTAATCTAAGCTTCCGGAAATCATACCAAATCTTTCCCCAATCATACAAGGGGTATACCGATACCCCTTGCATGGTTTCCGGTTTCCTACTCATCTCCACCAACCTTCCAACCTTAAGTTTTGCTGCCTCTCCGACAACTAACAATAACCTGAGCATAGTCTCGCATTCAATTAATTCCTTTCCTCCCCACCACCGTCGCACATCCTCCATCCCACTCCCAACCCTTACCCCTCTCACCCCCCTCCCACACAAACCTCTGTTTTACATACATGGCCTTTACTCTCGGCCCCAGTGCCAAAAGTCCTATTCCTCCTATGCATACATTTGACATGACCAACTCTTTACTGAGCCATGCCCTCCCAAAACCCCACACATAACGGAGGGCCCTCCTCTGTATCTCATGTATCTCCTGCACCCGTAAAGGATACACCACAGCAACATTCCACACTTTACTATGCACCAATAACTTTATTATAATCGCTCTTTGCAATAAAGTAACATCCCCTGCTCTTAGGCTCCGTATCCTTTTCACTACCTTCTCTCCTACCAACTCCGAGTTCACTCGACGAGCCTCCTGCTCATCAGCCATATATAGTACTCCACAAATTTTCAACCGTTCCGCCACTTCCCATCCAAACTCCAACCCCATTCCTCCCCCCACCCAAGCACCTATCTCTAATAATTTTAATTTAGCTCTGTTGACGCTCATTCCTGACGCCCTCCCAAAAACCTTCAAGACCCTCCCTATCGTTCTCAGTCCTTCTACACCAGTGATCAGTATAGTTGTATCGTCCACATATCCTACCACCACATTAAACCCCACCCCCTCCCCATGTAAAATCCCCTTTTCCGCAACCATTTCATAAAACGGGTGCTGTATGCATGCGAACAAATTTTGAGACATAGGACACCCCTGTCTCAGACCCCTCTCCATTTCCAAAATTCTGCCCAACCTACCATTAATTTGCACCTGTATCACCGCCCCAGAATACAGTATCTCAACCCACTTTACAACTCCCTCACCAAATCCCAGACGTCTCAAACTGGCCCCCAGAAACTCCCTATTCACACCGTCATATGCATTCTCCCAATCAATACCTAAAATTCCACCCTCACTGCGAAAAATTCCCTAATCCGGCTATGCCCATCTTTCATGCTACGTTCCGGAATCCTCAACTGTCCCTTATGTAGTATACCTCCTATCACCCTCTTCATCCTATTCCCTGTTATCTTCGCAAAAATCTTATAGTCTGTACACATTAAAGATATGGCCCTGTACGTGCTCAGTGTTCTTCCCTCCTGCTTTTTCCTTACTAACACGACCACACCCGTCCGCTGTGTCATTCCTAACCTACCTTCCCTCAGCATACAATTCATTACTTGTACCAGACAATACTTTATATGGTCCCATTGAACTCTATAAAAATCATTCAAAATCCCATCCATTCCTGGCGCTTTTCCCGTACTTAAATTGAACACCGCCTCTTTCACTTCATCCATACTAATTACACCATCCATTCCAACTATCTCCTCCCCACACGTCCCCAAGGCTTGCACCCCTTCCCCTTCCTCACAAACTATCCCAACTTTTCCCCTCGCCCACTTCTTTTGAAACCAATAATCAGCATAATTACTCATTCCTTCAGTTGTCGCTAGCATTTGCCCCTTATAATATCCTCCTAAATCTTCACTAACCTCTAAGTTTAAAATAGTTGACTCCTTTTGCCTGATTTTAAAACTTCTTAAAACACTTCCCGAAGGCTTCTCTCCCCACAGTACTGCTTCCATCCCCGCCATTACCCTTATCTCATCAAATCTTTCATTATGTGTTTCCTTCAATCTATCTCTGAGCAGCAATATCTTTTCGTACTGCCTTCCTTCCCCTTCCTCATAACACTCATTGAGCTGTTGCTCCAAATAATTTTGTAATCCATACCTCCACCCTGCCTCCTCCCGTCCCTTACGTTTATAAAAAACCGCTATACCTGGTTTAGCTTTATTTTCCCACCATTCCAAGATACTCGTTTCCTCCTCCCTGGCACCCCACAAATTTTGCCACCATTCACCAAACTCCACACTCACCACCTCATTCCTCACTAGTCTCGCATTTAACTTCCAAAACCCTGATTGTATCTTAACCACATCCCCCCAATCCAGCTCAGCCAAAACTGCCCTATGGTCAGAAAACCCCACGTTCACTGTTCTTACTTCCCTCACACTGACTCCGATGTATAGATTCTATCTAAACGCGCTGAATAACCTCTTCTGACAAAGGTAAACTCTATTCTCCAAGCCCCCCTCCCCCCACATCCCTAACCCCTACATCCTGCAAAACATTGCGTAACACCCCTAACACCCCCCCCTCGGCTCCACGTCCCCCCCCCCTTATGACACAGTTCCAATCTCCTCCAATTATAGTGACTAAAGGTAAACCTCGTAAATGATACAACAAAATGTCTCTTACAAAATCCTCTTTTATTCGGACCTTGCTCTCCGCTGGCATGTAAACCCCTATAAAACATACTCTAGTTTTACCCCACTCACCATCCACCCCCATATAACAATGGTTATAAATGACCATAATTTTTAAAGGGGTGGACCGGTAAGCCAGCGGAAGGCCTCGGTCAGATGACCAAAAGCTCCAAAGGCGGGTCATCATCTGACTAAGACCCGCGTCAGGAAACATTTGTCCTGTTTCCTGACGAACCTTACCTAACCTAACCTAACCATCCACCCTCACCACCCTCCCCCCCCCCTCCTCTCACTTTAGTATACGTAAGGGACTGTTTTCCTTCACAGCCACAGCCACTCCTCCTTTTAACCTCATAGACCCACTCACATATAACTTATAACCTTTCAGTAATAATGTACAGCCGAGCTTATAATTATGTCCTTGTATAAAACATACATCTATATTATACCTCCTGAGGAGCCATTCCATCCAGACTCTTTTCACTTCATTCATCAATCCATTTACATTAATTGTTACTACCTTGAATTACTTTAATAGCGGCGGCTTTCCCTTCCGCTTTGGTAGATGTCCTACTATACTTCGCTGGTGAAGAGGTTCTCGTTTGGCAGCCTGCCTGTTCAACCCCCCTACACCCCCCCCCTTGTCTTTAAAACTATTCATCCCTTCATTACCCTTCCCCTCTCTCCCCGTTTGGCTCACTTCCTTTTTCCAAGACTTTACCCCTGATCTCTGTCCTGGAGTGAGAACGTCATCCATTTCCGACGTTCCAGCCGATCGCTTACGCGAACTTCCGTCACCACACGCTTCTTCATCTCTCATTCCCTCCCTATGTACTTCTGCCACAATTGTGTGCACAGTGCTATTAGTGCGCAAATTTTCCTCAACCACCAAATCATTATGTGATGTCACCGACATGTGTGTACTCCTTGTTTCCTCCAGACCACCCTCAACTTCACTTAGAAAGGAGTTTATAACCTCCTCCAGTAAGCCATCCTGTGGTCCTTCACACTCATCATCACTCGTTCTCTTCGTCGCTGTTGCAGTCTCTGTGTCAACCGGTAACGTTACACATTCGTTCATTGCCTCCTCTGCCTTATCAACTTCCTCACTCCAACGACAAGGTGTCGTTTTGGGGCGTACCCCAGTCTCCGACGCCTCTATACCTTGCTGCTGACTTATAGGCAATGGTATCTGAACCCTCTTTCCTGCTTTCTTATGGCATTGGGCTGCCATGTGGTCATAAGACCTACACAATCTGCATGTCTTCCTCTGTCCTGAGTAATACACGTAGACCTGAGTCCTAAAGACGTCCAGTAGCACATACGATGGAATTGGCTGCCGTAAGGTCATTTTCAGTGTAAATGATCCCTCAGGCAACCCCTCATAAGGTCCATCTTTCTAAACTCCCAACACAGCTGAGTGGATTTTTCCATAGTTACGGAAAACTGCTACCACATCATGCTCTGTTGCCTCAAATTGTACATTCCTTACTTTTACCCACGTCATGTAACTCGACACATCATGGAGGCATACCTCCACTGCAGTGTTCACGGCCAGTCTTCTCTCTTGATATTTGTTAACGATGCTTGAGTAGAAGCCCTCCTCCTTAAACTTGATGAAGATCCTTGTAATTCCATTTTTGGCTACTCCATACAATTCGTCATTCGGTATGCCATATACCTCGCCGATGACCGTAGGCAGGAGCACCTACATCGCTGAACTTGTAAGCGTTCCATGAACCAATTCGACACACACCGTATTTACACGGCGACCATGTCTATCCGCCATTTTGAATATTCAAAACAGGGAAAACCGCGCAGAAAGCAAGCCTAGACAGAGCGTCTGCGCAGCAGGTCCACACGGCCCGAGAGCGATGCGAACAATTTCGTGTGCAGATTAGAGACTAGTCCCTCTAGGAATTCCAGGTGTAAGTGGGACTTCAAACGTTCCCAGTAATTGAAGTGCTTGAAAGTTCTCTTTATATTCTCCAGAGCTGTAATATCGCCTACCTTGAAAGGGGCCGTAAGTGTACAGCTGTATTCCAGCCTAGAGAGAGCAGGTGATTTAGAGAAAATCATCATTGGCTCGGCATCCCTTGTTTTGAAGGCTTCCACTATTCATCCTATTATTTTTCTTGCAGATGTGATAGAGACATTGTTGTGATCTTTGAAAGTGAGACTCTGACATTATCACTCCCAAGTCCTTCACGTTAGTTTTTTGCTATATTATGTGGTTAGAATTTGTTTTATACCCCGATCTAGTTTTTATTTTCTCAAATTTTACATATCAGAGTAATTGAAATCTTTCCTCACTGAACTGCATATTGTTTTCTGTGATCCATTTGAAGACTTGGTTTATATCTGCTTGCAGATTTGTACTCAATGGATGGCAATGCCATGCAAATTCTGATATCATCAGAAAAGGAGGACACGATGTTATGGCTTACATCATTGTCTATGTCAGATATGAGGATGAGGAAAAAGGTGGGAGCGAGTACCGTACCTTATGAAACACAGCTTTTCACTGTAGTTGCCTCTGATTTTAGACTTTACTCTGTTTAATGTTACTCTTTGTGTTCTAGATTAGAAAGTTGAAGATCCATCTATCCACTTTTCCCGTTATTCCTTTATCAAGCATTTTTTGCGCTATTATATCATGATCGTATTTGTCGAAGGTTTTCTCAAAGTCTATATATACTATGTTTCCATTTTCTTTGTCCTCCAGTGCACCCAAGACAATGTCATAGTGGTTCAGTAGTTGTGAGAGACAGGAGCGACCTGCTCTAAACCATGCTGCCCTAGGTTATGCAACTGCTGGGTACCCAAGTGGTTGGCAATCTTGCTTCTCAGAGCCCGTTTAAAGATTTATATGATGTAGGACGTTAGTGCTATCGCTCTGTATCTCTTTGCAATTTCTTTGCTGCCACTCTGCGGAATAAGGCTATACCTGTTGTTTTTAGTGGCTGTGGAATGACCCCCGTGTTTAGGCTCCTTCTCCATAGAATATTTAAGGCAAGCGAAAAGGATTTCTTGATGAACACAGTATTTCGAGTCAGGACAGAGTGGGTGTAAGACATAGCAGTATCCTGCAATCCCTCTTAACTATTACTGGCACATCCCTTGGGTATGATTTATTTCCACCGGGGAATCCCGCCAACCAATGACAATGTCTTCGTCTGCTGCACGTCCCTCACCTAACACCAGTATATAAGAGGTAGTCTTCATGCCTGTGCTTCAGATTCTTCAAAACGGTACTCCTTACCTACTCCAAGGCTGAGGGACTGATTACCTCGTCTTTTGAATATAGTGTTACTGTCTTCCATTATCTCCTTTAATTTATATTGATATAGCCATTGGATGCAATACGTCTACAATAAAGATACTCAGATGTTACACTCGTCCCTTATTCTCCATCTGGTTCAGAGTGCACGGGCAAGCCGTTCATTGCTTTTTCAGAGTCCAGTGGTGTTAGGGATATATCAGAAATTCTGGTCATAAAAAATTCATCTAGATTGTCGACCCTTTGTCTGATTAACCACTCACTAAACACTGAGTCATACTGAGACTTCAGTATGTCACTCATTTCTTTGCTGGTCCCCTCTCATTTAAGCAAGGGGCCCAGTACTGGATGTGTTTTTTTGTCCTAGATTTGGTATACGAAAATAAATATTTTGTATTTATTTCATTTTCCTTTGTTACTTTAAGCTCTTTCTTTGTTTCCTGGTTCCTACATGATTCGTTTAGCTTAGGTTCGATATTTTATGTTTCTCTCGCCGGTGCCTCCTTCCTTTTTTCAGATAGACTGGCCCCTTGGAGAAATTGTGTGATTCTTCTCCTTTGCCTGTACAGGGAGTATCTCTCTCTTTCTGTGTCACTTGAGGTATGCCTTGAGCATACCTCAAGTGACACAGAGTTAATTTTTTTTAAGCACTGGGTTGGACCTGTGTTGTTTAGGATATATTCCCAGCATGTTTCATTTAGGACATGGTTAATTTGATCCCACTGGACGTATTTGTTACTGAAGTTGAATTTAGTGAAGGCGCTATTATAACTGATCTCATTTTGCTGGACAGGACCCCTGTGTATATAAGTCTGAAGTTCGATTTGTTTGTGATCCGAATTTTGATGATGTTATATATCTTACCAGAGCGAAAATAAGGTCAAGGTGGTTTTGATGCAGATATTGAATTGCTCAAGTATATGACAATTTTTATCTGAGTTGCCTCCTGGGGTTATCTCCACTATAATATTATTTGCCATATTCTTCCATTATAAATTGAAATCACCAAGTAATAAGATATTTGGAGCTGGTGTTGGAAGATTTTCCAGACAGTAGTCAATTTTAAAAGGCTGTTCCTTTAATTGTTGGAAAATTACCTCTTGATGGCTTATATACTGCCACACTGACAAGGTTTTGGTGCTCAGACTCTACTGCCAAAATTTCAACTCCATCATTTGTGGTGTTTAGTAATGCTGAAAAAGTGAGCACTCACTGCATCTACTACATGGCTAGCATGGGTCATGCACAACTCGCTATGTTGTGTGGGATCATGCAACATTTGTTACAGGCATGTTATGTATCATACACCACATAACGTATCACGCAAAACTCATTCTTAGCTCTGCCTATGCATCACGTAACATATTTATTGTATGTACCATGCAATACTCACTGCATAGCGTGGGTCATGCGGTCGGGCCTGAGTGCTCTCATGATGACTAGTCTCTGCACATCTGAGCGACTCTTCCACTCCCCCGGTAACTTCTCTCTCTCTGGAGCCTCACATTCGCAGTACATACGCCACCTCTTCACGCTGTTCTCGATGTCTCTGTCCAGGTTCCTGAGGGAGAGACGTCATTACTATCCACCCAAAGATGTAGAACGATGGATCACATGAATCAAGTGTAGAAAAGAATTATAGGATTCAGAAAGGAATGTAAAAGATTAATTCCTGATATTATAGCGACATGGGACAAAAATTACATTTAAAAGCATAACCTAAACCGTGTAGACAAATTGGGAGTATAGTTGTACCAACTTTGTTGGTACAACTATGCTGAAGTGAAACAAATTTTAAATGTAGCAACGAAGAGGAGGTTGGAGGCAATGGAAATATCCTGTCGGGCGAAGTAGTAGTTGAGGTGTATTGAGTATTTAAACACGATGGAGCAAAATATGACGGCTAGGAAGGCATACAAGTCTAGGGTGAAAGGAAAGAGGGGTAAGGGTGGTTCAAGAAAGGGTTGGAGGAAGAGGAGAGGGAGGCTTTGTGTTCTAGTGACTTAGAAATCCATTTGGATTGTGTGAGTGTCTTAACCGGGGATGATTGGAGGCAGAGAAGTACGTTAAACAGACTTGAGTCCTGAAAATGGAAAATTCGGAGCCTACGCTGAAGGAGGGGTGGGAAAGTCGTAGTTCGAAGGGTCATCTGAGCTGTAAGGTCAGCTTGCTTCTGGAAAGACAGTGATTGAGTAAATAACGGTGAAAGTTTTTCTTCCTTTACGGGTCACCCTACCTCAGTGAGACAGCCAGTGTGTTAAAAATTAAGTCTGCACTGTTCATCATCATAGTTTTAAGTGCTGGTAAAATGCAGCCAAGTAGCGTCAGTGATCAAGAAAACTGTTGGGTTTTAATATAACATTCTTCAGATAAGCCGACTGATCTATAATTCTATTTAATTCTTTTAATGGACCTGGATCTAGGCACTAGGTCTTCTATAAGGAAAATTAACTTAGAATCAAGACATTTGGAAGTCATCTATCGCTTAAAAATTATTGAGTCCTAATTTATAGACGTAATTTAAAGAAAAATTCAAGGAGCAATTTAAAAAATAAGCTTTATATTTTTAAGTTCTAAAACACGTGGCAACAATATTCATATAAAAAAAGGCGCTTTTCTCATATGAAACGTGTTTTAATATATATTTAAATGTGTTCAGTTTTAATTTACCAGAATTAATATATTTCATGAAAAGGGTTACGTTGATTATATATCAACTAACATAATTTGTTTTCAAAACCGAAAGAAACTAATTTGAGAGAGAGAGAGAGAGAGAGAGAGAGAGAGAGAGAGAGAGAGAGAGAGAGAGAGAGAGAGAGAGAGAGAGAGAGAGAGAGAGAGAGAGAGAGAGAGATTTTCAAAGCTAAATGATACGAATATCACATTCTCATCCAACTAACCATGACAATCTTTTTATATTCTTAGTCAGAGGGAACGACAAATAATAGAATAATTATCTTGCACATTTAACACTAGTTCATTAACTAAAACACAGAGTGGTTAAAATGACTTAATTAAATCTACAAATGTTTTACCAACCATTGTGTGCTGTAATACCAGTTATCTTGCACGCGTATTCATCCTGACCAGATTTTATTTCCTACATCACAAAGTTAGCATATGCCTCCGTCGGCCGAAATTTGTCTTAACTTTGGTGTTGGTGATTGTACATTGTGGAAATGACTAGACCAAGAACCTATCTCTGAGGAACTTCACTCTGCACATCTAGCCACTCAGACATCACTCCATCGAGCAACACTTTCTGTTTACTGCTTGTGAGCAAGTTATTAATCTAGGCATTAAAAACGAGTCACTATACCGTGCTGGAACAAAACACAAATAATCCATAATAAGGAGAGGGAAAGTAATGACGACGTTTAGGTCCAACGTGAACCATTCATCAGTCACACTGAAGCTAGAAGGCAAGAATTCCAGAGTATATACGAATGGGGGTGGGGGAAGAACGGAGAGGTAATGTTGTTGTTAGTAGGGGGCATAGAAGTAGTATAGTTAGCAGGACAGGGAAAGAAAATACAGGAGAAGTAAAGAGGTAAGAAGGGAAGCAAAGTTCAGGCAGGACCACGAGTGTCCTTAAGTTTAGAACATTTAACAACAGAGGCAAAGCCATGATTAAGATTGAGGTTAGGAGAGTTGTGTATAAGGGATGCTTCAAGAAGATGTCGTCTATAAATACTATATACTAGATGGGTAGAAAGTTTTGGTAGGAGACCAGCTAATCGGATGACTGCTATCCCTAATAAGACAGAAAAACGTATTTTTAGTGCGAGAGAGGGAGATTACTTCCCAGTAAAAGTAGGTCTTAGACAGAGATATGTAATGTCACCATGGTTATTGAAAATATTTATAGATGGGTTTGCTAAAGAAGTAAATGCTAGGGTGTTCGGGAGAGGGGTGGGATTAAATTGAGGGGAATCAAATACAAAATGGGAGTTGACATAGTTACTTTTTTCTTATGATACTGTTCTTATGGGAGATTCTAAAGAAAAGCTGCAAAGGTTAGTGGACGAGTTTGGGAGGGTGTGTACAAGTAGAAAGTTGAAAGTGAACGTAGATACGAGTAAGGTGATGAGGGTATGATAAAGAAAAATTGGATATCACATTGGAGAGAGGGAATATGGAAGAAGTGAATGTTTTCAGATATTTGGAGTTGATGTGTCAGCTTATGGGTTTATGAAGGGAATGTATTAAAGTATAGTAGTACCAACACTCTTATATGGGTGTGAAGCTTGGGTTGTAAATGCTGCAGCGAGGAGGGGGTGGGAGGCAGTGGATATGTCCTGTCTAAGGGCAATGTGTGATGTAAATATTATGCAGAGAATTCGAAGTGTGGAAATTAGGAGAAGGTGTGGAGGTTGTTGAGGTGGTTTGGCCACTTAGAGAGAATGGATCAAAGTGGAATGACATGGAGAGCGTATAAATCTGTAGGGTAAGGAAGGTGGGGTAGGGGCCGTCCTCGAAAAGGTTGAAGGGAGGAGGTAAAGGAGGTTTTGTGGGCAAGGAGCTTGGACTTCCAGCAAGAGTGCGTGAGCGTGTTAGAGAGGAGTGAATGGAGACGAATGGTTTTTGGGGCCTGACGAGCTGTTGGAATGTGAGCAGGGTAATACTGAGTGAAGGGATTCAGGGAAACCGGTTATTTTTATATAGCTGGACTTGAGTACTGGAAATGGGAAGTACAATGCCTGCACTTTAAAGGAGGGGTTTGGGATATTGGCAGTTTGGAGGGATGTGTAATATATCTTTATATATGCTTCTAAAGTGCTGTATCTGGGCGCCTCTACAATGACAGTGATTATGTATGAGTGAGGTGAAAGTGTTGAATGATGATGAAAGTATTTGGGGGGGGGGATTTTCTTCCTTTTTGGGTCACCCTGCCTCGGTGGGAGACAGCCGACTTGTTGAAGAAAAATTAAAAAGCAAGCCTGTCAGAGAGTTGCCAATTTCAAAGTACAGGAAATGGAGTAGACACCAGAAACATCAGGGGCAGGAGAAGTATTAAATAAACTACCACAAAATTTATTGGGCGACTTGGACCATTAATGTCAAAAGTTTCTTTCTCCTGTGTGCGGATTATTTGTGCTAAAACTGATGTTAAGCTGATGGGATGATAGTGCATAAGTCTTGTCTACATTTTTATAAATATTGAGGCAACATTTGTTAGTTTCTATTAATAAATAATAAATAACTCTATTGATTTACTAGTTATTGCAGTTAGTGGATAACGATTTCGAATGTACGTTCTTGTATAAGTCAGATATGCCATTCATTTGGTTTTGATTTGTTAATATTTTCTGCTCCAAATATTTTAAGTGTCAAGGCTGCTCATTTCAATAACACAGTTTGTCAGAATTAGGCATTGAAGTTGCGGCTTAGGAATGTTAATGTTGTGTCCAGCTGTCGCTACAGGCCTAAGGATCTGCTGTCAGTATAGACGCTATATCCCTGCTGTTGTGTGTTATTCTTCTATTATCCCTATATAAAGATCCTATTGTTAGTTCTTCTTTTAATTTCGCCCTCTAGCAAAATTAATGAAATCTTTTGAGTTAAGTTTCAAATTCTGTCTTTCAGATTTTTCCTTAGCATTTCTGATTTGTCTCTTTCTATCTCTCCGCAACCGTATTTAAAGAAGATTATTAGAGAAGAATGTACGGGGACTCAAAACGTTCACTTTATTGGTAGTGAGTCCAGCGCTATATCACTTGGCTGTGAGGTTAACAATAGGAAAGTTTCACAGATCACTGCTGTCACGTGACTGCATCAGTGGCGACCATCTGTGGCCCAAATATCCTTTTCCACAGCCCCAAAAGCGATATAGTGTATGAAATCAAGATAAGTGGCAATAATGCACCAAAAAGGTGGAAGAGAATGAAGAATATAACATACGATAAGCATGTATGTAATCAGAGAAACAGTAAAGAGCCTTGGCCACAAAATAGTCGTCCCTCCACCAGTCAACACTGAGAGCATCACAGCAGCAACCTAGAAGTTGCAGTGAAGGGTGAAGCTGAGAAGAATCCGTTCATTGTTCACTGGGATGGAACGCTCATTAATGATCTGCTGAATTGTAGTCAAACAAGTGGACAGACTTGTAGTCATTGTCAGCACTACCTATGGGCATTGTCAGCTGCTTGGACCTACAAAGCTTAGTAGTGGAAGCTTAGTAGGTGAAAAACAAAAAATTGCTTCTCTAAGACTGGCGCATGCGTTTCCCTTGAAAACTGACTAAGAAGGAACCTTCAGTGTTTGTTATAAACCCAACATAAGGCCGCGATATTTCATTGATCGAGTCAAAATGGAATTTCATTAAGCAATCCGAGTTGGTAAGTCATGCATGTGGCAGGATTTAATGAAATAACTTTGTACAAGCCTGGTACTCCGGGGTATAGGGAAGTGACCGTCTAACTCGGCTAGGTGCCCATACTTATTCTGTACTCTGGTTGTGTGGATAAAGTACTGCGTACTCTGATGCCGAGTTTGCAGGTTCGAATCCTGGTGTGGACTGAGAGAAAGTTGATATTATATATATATATATATATATATATATATATATATATATATATATATATATATATATATATATATATAAATTGATTGATTAATAGATAAATAATGTAGCCCTAACCTAAATTCGTCAACTTGCGAGAGGGAGCGTATAGCACCCCAGCTGTTATTGGTGAGGAAGTCTATGGAAGACACAACATTGGGCTGGATTGGGAACCTCAGTAATAGGTCCAGCTCCATCACTCCTACTTCGCCTTGTGATGCCAACACCTGCATGACAGGAAAATGAATTAACTTTTCATAACTGCTATTGTTTAACATAAGTTCACATTATATGTACATACAGAAACTCAATGTAACGGACATTAAAAATTATGATCAAAATCCACTAGTTTAATTGTGCTTTTAAGACCTTTATTTTCATTTTTTTTCAGTGTATCTGTAAATTGTGAAATCAGTTCTGTATTAGGTATAGAGTAGACTACAGTAGAACACTTTTTTACTCTTTTTCTTTACCATTACTCTGATTTAACTATCACTCAGAGAGTTGGACTATTAGTCCGTTATGTCGAGTGTTTGTTGTAGTTACTTGCATATTACATAACATACGTACAACACATACATATTTGCTAAGAATTACATTCAAATGTACATAGTTGCCAATATAATACATATAACACGCACATATGAAACAGTCGCCTACATTAACGAAGTTAACAATTCAAACAAACGAAGATAAACCATTATATTACTTAGAGCTTTCCGTAACTCACGAACTTGAAGCAAGACAAAAGAAGTGAGTCAGCACATGTTTTTTTTTTCCTGTTCTTACTAACTATTGTTCTCAACACACCACAGATGAGAAAACTGTCTTGGTCTCCAGCCTGGGAAAAAATATTAGAATGACGTCGATCTTCAGCTTTATACCGATTTTTACGAGTTTACATATCCAAGTAAAACAGAAGTCGACATATGAGAGGTAGGAAATTAAATTACTTGCCTGGAAGGTCATCTGGGCAGCGAAAATGAGCTTGTCCTTCTCAAAGAGTCCCCTGGTTGTGTACAGGAAGACACTGTGAGTGATGGTATCAATCAGAGAACTCACTCGCAGCCTAACCTCCTCGTTAGCCTCAGATCTCTCAATAGCTTTCTGGAATACCACTCTGAAGGCCTGAATGTTAAGAGATATCTTTGATTACGTAAATAAGAACATATGTTTTAAATCAGAAGAAGCAAATTGAAAATAAAAAATCTTGGAGGTAAGTTTAGTTAATGGACTCATGTGCAACATCCCGGTATCATTATGTCACTGTTTACGTCACTGGTATCATTATGTCACTGTTTACGTCACCGGTATCATTATGTCACTGTTTACGTCACCGGTATCATTATGTCACTGTTTACGTCACTGGTATCATTATGTCACTGTTTACGTCACCGGTATCATTATGTCACTGTTTACGTCACTGGTATCATTATGTCACTGTTTACGTCACCGGTATCATTATGTCACTGTTTACGTCACTGGTATCATTATGTCACTGTTTACGTCACTGGTATCATTATGTCACTGTTTACGTCACTGGTATCATTATGTCACTGTTTACGTCACTGGTATCATTATGTCACTGTTTACGTCACTGGTATCATTATGTCGCTGTTTACGTCACTGGTATCATTATGTCACTGTTTACGTCACTGGTATCATTATGTCACTGTTTACGTCACTGGTATCATTATGTCACTGTTTACGTCACTGGTATCATTATGTCACTGTTTACGTCACTGGTATCATTATGTCACTGTTTACGTCACTGGTATCATTATGTCACTGTTTACGTCACTGGTATCATTATGTCACTGTTTACGTCACTGGTATCATTATGTCACTGTTTACGTCACTGGTATCATTATGTCACTGTTTACGTCACGGGTATCATTATGTCACTGTTTACGTCACTGGTATCATTATGTCACTGTTTACGTCACTGGTATCATTATGTCACTGTTTACGTCACTGGTATCATTATGTCACTGTTTACGTCACTGGTATCATTATGTCACTGTTTACGTCACTGGTATCATTATGTCACTGTTTACGTCACGGGTATCATTATGTCACTGTTTACGTCACTGGTATCATTATGTCACTGTTTACGTCACTGGTATCATTATGTCACTGTTTACGTCACTGGTATCATTATGTCACTGTTTACGTCACTGGTATCATTATGTCACTGTTTACGTCACTGGTATCATTATGTCACTGTTTACGTCACTGGTATCATTATGTCACTGTTTACGTCACTGGTATCATTATGTCACTGTTTACGTCACTGGTATCATTATGTCACTGTTAACGTCACTGGTATCATTATGTCACTGTTTACGTCACTTGTATCATTATGTCACTGTTTACGTCACTGGTATCATTATGTCACTGTTTACGTCACTGGTATCATTATGTCACTGTTTACGTCACTGGTATCATTATGTCACTGTTTACGTCACTGGTATCATTATGTCACTGTTAACGTCACTGGTATCATTATGTCACTGTTTACGTCACTGGTATCATTATGTCACTGTTAACGTCACTGGTATCATTATGTCACTGTTTACGTCACTGGTATCATTATGTCACTGTTTACGTCACTGGTATCATTATGTCACTGTTAACGTCACTGGTATCATTATGTCACTGTTTACGTCACTGGTATCATTATGTCACTGTTTACGTCACTGGTATCATTATGTCACTGTTAACGTCACTGGTATCATTATGTCACTGTTTACGTCACTGGTATCATTATGTCACTGTTTACGTCACTGGTATCATTATGTCACTGTTTACGTCACGGGTATCATTATGTCACTGTTTACGTCACTGGTATCATTATGTCACTGTTTACGTCACTGGTATCATTATGTCACTGTTTACGTCACTGGTATCATTATGTCACTGTTTACGTCACTGGTATCATTATGTCACTGTTTACGTCACTGGTATCATTATGTCACTGTTTACGTCACTGGTATCATTATGTCACTGTTTACGTCACTGGTATCATTATGTCACTGTTTACGTCACTGGTATCATTATGTCACTGTTTACGTCACGGGTATCATTATGTCACTGTTTACGTCACTGGTATCATTATGTCACTGTTAACATTACGTCACTGGTATCATTATGTCACTGTTAACATTACGTCACGGGTATCATTATGTCACTGTTTACGTCACTGGTATCATTATGTCACTGTTAACATTACGTCACTGGTATCATTATGTCACTGTTAACATTACGTCACTGGTATCATTATGTCACTGTTTACGTCACTGGTATCATTATGTCACTGTTTACGTCACGGGTAACATTATGTCACTGTTTACGTCACTGGTATCATTATGTAACTGTTTACGTCACTGGTATCATTATGTCACTGTTTACGTCACTGGTATCATTATGTCACTGTTTACGTCACGGGTATCATTATGTCACTGTTTACGTCACTGGTATCATTATGTCACTGTTTACGTCACTGGTATCATTATGTCACTGTTTACGTCACGGGTATCATTATGTCACTGTTTACGTCACTGGTATCATTAAGTCACTGTTTACGTCACGGGTATCATTATGTCACTGTTTACGTCACTGGTATCATTATGTCACTGTTTACGTCACGGGTATCATTATGTCACTGTTTACGTCACGGGTATCATTATGTCACTGTTTACGTCACTGGTATCATTATGTCACTGTTTACGTCACTGGTATCATTATGTCACTGTTTACGTCACTTGTATCATTATGTCACTGTTTACGTCACGGGTATCATTATGTCACTGTTTACGTCACGGGTATCATTATGTCACTGTTTACGTCACTGGTATCATTATGTCACTGTTTACGTCACGGGTATCATTATGTCACTGTTTACGTCACGGGTATCATTATGTCACTGTTTACGTCACGGGTATCATTATGTCACTGTTTACGTCACGGTACGTCACGGGTATCATTATGTCACTGTTTACGTCACGGGTATCATTATGTCACTGTATACGTCACGGGTATCATTATGTCACTGTTTACGTCACGGGTATCATTATGTCACTGTTAACATTACGTCACTGGTATCATTATGTCACTGTTAACATTACGTCACGGGTATCATTATGTCACTGTTAACATTACGTCACTGGTATCATTATGTCACTGTTAACATTACGTCACGGGTATCATTATGTCACTGTTTACGTCACGGGTATCATTATGTCACTGTTTACGTCACTGGTATCATTATGTCACTGTTAACATTACGTCACGGGTATCATTATGCCACTGTTAACATTACGTCACGGGTATCATTATGTCACTGTTTACGTCACGGGTATCATTATGTCACTGTTAACATTACGTCACGGGTATCATTATGTCACTGTTTACGTCACGGGTATCATTATGTCACTGTTAACATTACGTCACGGGTATCATTATGTCACTGTTAACATTACGTCACTGGTATCATTATGTCACTGTTAACATTACGTCACTGGTATCATTATGTCACTGTTAACATTACGTCACGGGTATCATTATGTCACTGTTTACGTCACGGGTATCATTATGTCACTGTTAACATTACGTCACGGGTATCATTATGTCACTGTTAACATTACGTCACTGGTATCATTATGTCACTGTTTACGTCACGGGTATCATTATGTCACTGTTAACATTACGTCACGGGTATCATTATGTCACTGTTAACATTACGTCACTGGTATCATTATGTCACTGTTTACGTCACGGGTATCATTATGTCACTGTTTACGTCACGGGTATCATTATGTCACTGTTTACGTCACGGGTATCATTATGTCACTGTTAACATTACGTCACGGGTATCATTATGTCACTGTTAACATTACGTCACGGGTATCATTATGTCACTGTTTACGTCACGGGTATCATTATGTCACTGTTAACATTACGTCACGGGTATCATTATGTCACTGTTAACATTACGTCACTGGTATCATTATGTCACTGTTAACATTACGTCACGTCACGGGTATCATTATGTCACTGTTAACATTACGTCACTGGTATCATTATGTCACTGTTAACATTACGTCACTGGTATCATTATGTCACTGTTAACATTACGTCACGGGAATCATTATGTCACTGTTAACATTACGTCACGGGTATCATTATGTCACTGTTAACATTACGTCACGGGTATCATTATGTCACTGTTAACATTACGTCACGGGTATCATTATGTCACTGTTAACATTACGTCACTGGTATCATTATGTCACTGTTAACATTACGTCACTGGTATCATTATGTCACTGTTAACATTACGTCACTGGTATCATTATGTCACTGTTAACATTACGTCACTGGTATCATTATGTCACTGTTAACATTACGTCACTGGTATCATTATGTCACTGTTAACATTACGTCACTGGTATCATTATGTCACTGTTAACATTACGTCACGGGTATCATTATGTCACTGTTAACATTACGTCACGGGTATCATTATGTCACTGTTAACATTACGTCACGGGTATCATTATGTCACTGTTAACATTACGTCACTGGGATCATTATGTCACTGTTAACATTACGTCACTGGTATCATTATGTCACTGTTAACATTACGTCACGGGTATCATTATGTCACTGTTAACATTACGTCACGGGTATCTTTATGTCACTGTTAACATTACGTCACGGGTATCATTATCTCACGGGTATCATTATGACACTGTTAACATTACGTCACGGGTATCATTATGTCACTGTTAACATTACGTCACGGGTATCATTATCTCACGGGTATCATTATGTCACGGGTATCATTATCTCACGGGTATCATTATGTCACTGTTAACATTACGTCACGGGTATCATTATCTCACGGGTATCATTATGTCACTGTTAACATTACGTCACGAGTATCATTATGTCACTGTTAACATTAAGTCACGGGTATCATTATCTCACGGGTATCATTATGTCACTGTTAACATTACGTCACGGGTATCATTATGTCACTGTTAACATTACGTCACGGGTATCATTATGTCACTGTTAACATTACGTCACGGGTATCATTATGTCACTGTTAACATTACGTCACGGGTATCATTATGTCACTGTTAACATTACGTCACGTGTATCATTATGTCACTGTTAACATTACGTCACGGGTATCATTATGTCACTGTTAACATTACGTCACGGGTATCATTATCTCACGGGTATCATTATGTCACTGTTAACATTACGTCACGGGTATCATTATGTCACTGTTAACATTACGTCACGGGTATCATTATCTCACGGGTATCATTATGTCACTGTTAACATTACGTCACGGGTATCATTATGTCACTGTTAACATTACGTCACGGGTATCATTATCTCACGGGTATCATTATGTCACTGTTAACATTACGTCACGGGTATCATTATGTCACTGTTAACATTACGTCACGGGTATCATTATCTCACGGGTATCATTATGTCACTGTTAACATTACGTCACGGGTATCATTATCTCACGGGTATCATTATGTCACTGTTAACATTACGTCACTGGTATCATTATGTCACTGTTAACATTACGTCACGGGTATCATTATGTCACTGTTTACGTCACGGGTATCATTATGTCACTGTTTACGTCACTGGTATCATTATGTCACTGTTAACATTACGTCACGGGTATCATTATGTCACTGTTAACATTACGTCACGGGTATCATTATGTCACTGTTTACGTCACGGGTATCATTATGTCACTGTTAACATTACGTCACGGGTATCATTATGTCACTGTTTACGTCACGGGTATCATTATGTCACTGTTAACATTACGTCACGGGTATCATTATGTCACTGTTAACATTACGTCACTGGTATCATTATGTCACTGTTAACATTACGTCACTGGTATCATTATGTCACTGTTAACATTACGTCACGGGTATCATTATGTCACTGTTTACGTCACGGGTATCATTATGTCACTGTTAACATTACGTCACGGGTATCATTATGTCACTGTTAACATTACGCCAGTCACTGGTATCATTATGTCACTGTTTACGTCACGGGTATCATTATGTCACTGTTAACATTACTTCACGGGTATCATTATGTCACTGTTAACATTACGTCACTGGTATCATTATGTCACTGTTTACGTCACGGGTATCATTATGTCACTGTTTACGTCACGGGTATCATTATGTCACTGTTTACGTCACGGGTATCATTATGTCACTGTTAACATTACGTCACGGGTATCATTATGTCACTGTTAACATTACGTCACGGGTATCATTATGTCACTGTTTACGTCACGGGTATCATTATGTCACTGTTAACATTACGTCACGGGTATCATTATGTCACTGTTAACATTACGTCACTGGTATCACTATGTCACTGTTAACATTACGTCACTGGTATCATTATGTCACTGTTAACATTACGTCACGGGTATCATTATGTCACTGTTAACATTACGTCACGGGTATCATTATGTCACTGTTAACATTACGTCACGGGTATCATTATGTCACTGTTAACATTACGTCACTGGTATCATTATGTCACTGTTAACATTACGTCACTGGTATCATTATGTCACTGTTAACATTACGTCACTGGTATCATTATGTCACTGTTAACATTACGTCACTGGTATCATTATGTCACTGTTAACATTACGTCACTGGTATCATTATGTCACTGTTAACATTACGTCACTGGTATCATTATGTCACTGTTAACATTACGTCACTGGTATCATTATGTCACTGTTAACATTACGTCACTGGTATCATTATGTCACTGTTAACATTACGTCACTGGTATCATTATGTCACTGTTAACATTACGTCACTGGTATCATTATGTCACTGTTAACATTACGTCACTGGTATCATTATGTCACTGTTAACATTACGTCACTGGTATCATTATGTCACTGTTAACATTACGTCACGGGTATCATTATGTCACTGTTAACATTACGTCACGGGTATCATTATGTCACTGTTAACATTACGTCACTGGTATCATTATGTCACTGTTAACATTACGTCACTGGTATCATTATGTCACTGTTAACATTACGTCACTGGTATCATTATGTCACTGTTAACATTACGTCACTGGTATCATTATGTCACTGTTAACATTACGTCACTGGTATCATTATGTCACTGTTAACATTACGTCACTGGTATCATTATGTCACTGTTAACATTACGTCACGGGTATCATTATGTCACTGTTAACATTACGTCACGGGTATCATTATGTCACTGTTAACATTACGTCACGGGTATCATTATGTCACTGTTAACATTACGTCACTGGTATCATTATGTCACTGTTAACATTACGTCACTGGTATCATTATGTCACTGTTAACATTACGTCACGGGTATCATTATGTCACTGTTAACATTACGTCACGGGTATCTTTATGTCACTGTTAACATTACGTCACGGGTATCATTATCTCACGGGTATCATTATGTCACTGTTAACATTACGTCACGGGTATCATTATGTCACTGTTAACATTACGTCACGGGTATCATTATCTCACGGGTATCATTATGTCACGGGTATCATTATCTCACGGGTATCATTATGTCACTGTTAACATTACGTCACGGGTATCATTATCTCACGGGTATCATTATGTCACTGTTAACATTACGTCACGAGTATCATTATGTCACTGTTAACATTAAGTCACGGGTATCATTATCTCACGGGTATCATTATGTCACTGTTAACATTACGTCACGGGTATCATTATGTCACTGTTAACATTACGTCACGGGTATCATTATGTCACTGTTAACATTACGTCACGGGTATCATTATGTCACTGTTAACATTACGTCACGGGTATCATTATGTCACTGTTAACATTACGTCACGGGTATCATTATGTCACTGTTAACATTACGTCACGGGTATCATTATGTCACTGTTAACATTACGTCACGGGTATCATTATCTCACGGGTATCATTATGTCACTGTTAACATTACGTCACGGGTATCATTATGTCACTGTTAACATTACGTCACGGGTATCATTATCTCACGGGTATCATTATGTCACTGTTAACATTACGTCACGGGTATCATTATGTCACTGTTAACATTACGTCACGGGTATCATTATCTCACGGGTATCATTATGTCACTGTTAACATTACGTCACGGGTATCATTATGTCACTGTTAACATTACGTCACGGGTATCATTATCTCACGGGTATCATTATGTCACTGTTAACATTACGTCACGGGTATCATTATCTCACTGTTAACATTACGTCACGGGTATCATTATGTCACTGTTAACATTACGTCACGGGTATCATTATGTCACTGTTAACATTACGTCACGGGTATCATTATGTCACTGTTAACATTACGTCACGGGTATCATTATGTCACTGTTAACATTACGTCACGGGTATCATTATGTCACTGTTAACATTACGTCACGGGTATCATTATGTCACTGTTAACATTACGTCACGGGTATCATTATGTCACTGTTAACATTACGTCACGGGTATCATTATGTCACTGTTAACATTACGTCACGGGTATCATTATGTCACTGTTAACATTACGTCACGGGTATCATTATGTCACTGTTAACATTACGTCACGGGTATCATTATGTCACTGTTAACATTACGTCACGGGTATCATTATGTCACTGTTAACATTACGTCACGGGTATCATTATGTCACTGTTAACATTACGTCACGGGTATCATTATGTCACTGTTAACATTACGTCACTGGTATCATTATGTCACTGTTAACATTACGTCACGGGTATCATTATGTCACTGTTAACATTACGTCACGGGTATCATTATGTCACTGTTAACATTACGTCACTGGCATCATTATGTCACTGTTAACATTACGTCACGGGTATCATTATGTCACTGTTAACATTACGTCACGGGTATCATTATGTCACTGTTAACATTACGTCACGGGTATCATTATGTCACTGTTAACATTACGTCACGGGTATCATTATGTCACTCTTAACATTACGTCACGGGTATCATTATGTCACTGTTAACATTACGTCACGGGTATCATTATGTCACTGTTAACATTACGTCACTGGTATCATTATGTCACTGTTAACATTACGTCACGGGTATCATTATGTCACTGTTAACATTTCGTCACGGGTATCATTATCTCACTGTTAACATTACGTCACGGGTATCATTATGTCACTGTTAACATTACGTCACGGGTATCATTATCTCACTGTTAACATTACGTCACGGGTATCATTATGTCACTGTTAACATTACGTCACGGGTATCATTATGTCACTGTTAACATTACGTCACGGGTATCATTATGTCACTGTTAACATTACGTCACGGGTATCATTATGTCACTGTTAACATTACGTCACGGGTATCATTATGTCACTGTTAACATTACGTCACGGGTATCATTATCTCACGGGTATCATTATGTCACTGTTAACATTACGTCACGGGTATCATTATGTCACTGTTAACATTACGTCACGGGTATCATTATCTCACGGGTATCATTATGACACTGGTATCATTATGTCACTGTTAACATTACGTTACGGGTATCATTATGTCACTGTTAACATTACGTCACGGGTATCATTATCTCACGGGTATCATTATGTCACGGGTATCATTATCTCACGGGTATCATTATGTCACTGTTAACATTACGTCACGGGTATCATTATCTCACGGGTATCATTATGACACTGGTATCATTATGTCACGGGTATCATTATCTCACGGGTATCATTATGACACTGGTATCATTATGTCACGGGTATCATTATCTCACGGGTATCATTATGTCACTGTTAACATTACGTCACGGGTATCATTATCTCACGGGTATCATTATCTCACGGGTAGCAGGATGACACTGGTATCATTATGTCACGGGTATCATTATCTCACGGGTATCATTATGTCACTGTTAACATTACGTCACGGGTATCATTATCTCACGGGTATCATTATGGCATGGGTATCATTATGTCACTGTTATCATTACGTCACGGGTATCATTATGACACTGGTATCATTATGTCACGGGTATCATTATCTCACGGGTATCATTATGTCACGGGTATCATTATGTCACTGTTAACATTACGTCACGGGTATCATTATCTCACGGGTATCATTATGGCATGGGTATCATTATGTCACTGTTATCATTACGTCACGGGTATCATTATGACACTGGTATCATTATGTCACGGGTATCATTATCTCACGGGTATCATTATGTCACGGGTATCATTATGTCACTGTTAACATTACGTCATGGGTATCATTATCTCACGGGTATCATTATGGCATGGGTATCATTATGTCACTGTTATCATTACGTCACGGGTATCATTATGACACTGGTATCATTATGTCACGGGTATCATTATCTCACGGGTATCATTATGTCACGGGTATCATTATGTCACTGTTAACATTACGTCACGGGTATCATTATCTCACGGGTATCATTATGGCATGGGTATCATTATGTCGCTGTTATCATTACGTCACGGGTATCATTATGACACTGGTATCATTATGTCACGGGTATCATTATGTCACTGTTAACATTACGTCACGGGTATCATTATCTCACGGGTATCATTATGGCATGGGTATCACTATGTCGCTGTTATCATTACGTCACGGGTATCATTATGACACTGGTATCATTATGTCACGGGTATCATTATGTCACTGTTAACATTACGTCACGGGTATCTTTATCTCACGGGTATCATTATGGCATGGGTATCATTATGTCGCTGTTTTCATTACGTCACGGGTATCATTATGACACTGGTATCATTATGTCACGGGTATCATTATGTCACTGTTAACATTACGTCACGGGTATCATTATCTCACGGGTATCATTATGGCATGGGTATCACTATGTCGCTGTTATCATTACGTCACGGGTATCATTATGACACTGGTATCATTATGTCACGGGTATCATTATGTCACTGTTAACATTACGTCACGGGTATCATTATCTCACGGGTATCATTATGGCATGGGAATCATTATGTCACTGTTAACATTACGTCACGGGTATCTTTATCTCACGGGTATCATTATGGCATGGGTATCATTATGTCACGGGTATCATTATGTCACGGGTATCATTAGGTCACTGGTATCGCTATGTTCCAAGTATCATTGTCTCACTCGTATTATTATTATATCACTGGTATCATTATGTCACTGGTATCATTAAGTCACGGGTATCATTATATCACAGGTATAATTATTTCACTGGTACCAATATGCCACGGGTAGCATTATGTCACGGGTATCATTATGTCACGGGTACCATTATGTCACGGGTATCATTATGTCACTGGTATCATTAAGTTACTGATATCATTATGTCACAGGTATCATCATGTCACTAGTATCATTATGTCACGGGTATCATTATGTCACTGGTATCATTATGTCACTGGTATCATTATGTCACGGGTATCATTATGTCACGGATATCATTGCGACACGGGTATCATTATCTCACGGGTATCATTATGTCACGGGTATCATTATGTCACGGGTATCATTATGTCACGAGTATCATTATGTCACTGGTACCATTATGTCACTGGTATCATTATGCCATTGGTATCATGTCACTGGTATCATTATGTCACTGGTATCATTATGTCACTGGTATCATTATGTCACTGGTATCATTGTGTCATTGGTATCATTATGTCACTGGTATCATTATGTCACTGGTATCATTATGTCACTGGTATCATTATGTCACTGGTATCATTATGTCATTGGTATCATTATGTCACGAGTATCATTATGTCACTGGTACCATTATATCACTGGTATCATTATGTCACTGGTATCATTATGTTACGGGTATCATTATGTCACGGGTATCATTATTTCACGGGTATCATTATGTCTCTGGTATCGTTACGTCCCAAGTATCATTGTGTCACTCGTATCATTATTATGTCACTGGTATCATTATGTCACGGGTGTCATTATGTCATTGGTATCATTATGTCACTGGTATCATTATGTCACTGGTATCATTATGTCACTGGTATCATTATGTCATTGGTATCATTATGTCATTGGTATCATTATGTCACGAGTATCATTATGTCACTGGTATCATTATGTCACTGGTATCATTATGTCACTGGTATCATTATGTCACTGGTATCATTGTCATTGGTATCATTATGTCATTGGTATCATTATGTCACGAGTATCATTATGTCACCGATATCATTATGTCACTGGTATCATTATGTCACTGGTATCATTATGTCACTGGTATCATTATGTCACTGGTATCATTATGTCACGGGTATCATTATGTCACTGGTATCATTATGTCATTGGTATCATTATGTCACTGGTATCATTATGTCACTGGTATCATTATGTCACTGGTATAATTATGTCATTGGTATCATTATGTCACGGGTATCATTATGTCACTGGTATCATTATGTCATTGGTATCATTATGTCACTGGTATCATTATGTCATAGGTATCATTATGTCACTGGTATAATTATGTCATTGGTATCATTATGTCACGGGTATCATTATGTCACTGGTATCATTATGTCATTGGTATCATTATGTCACGGGTATCATTATGTCACTGTTATCATTATGTCACTGGAATCATGTCACTGATATTATTATGTCACTGGTATCATTATGTCACTGGTATCATTATGTCACTGGTATCATTAAGTCATTGGTATCATTATGTCACGGGTATCATTATGTTATTGGCATCATTATGTCACTGGTATCATTATGTCACTGGTATCATTATGTCACTGGTGTCATTATGTCATTGGTGTCAATATGTCATTGGTATCATTATGTCATTGGTATCATTATGTCACTGGTATCAGTATGTTACGGGTATCATTATGTCACTGGTATCATTATTTCATTGGTATCATTATGTCATTGGTATCATTATGTCACGAGTATCATTATGTTACTGGTATCATTACGTCACTGGTATCATTATGTCACTGGCATGATTATGTCACTGGTATCATTATGTCACGGGTATCATTATGTCAGGGGTATCATTACGTCAAGGATATCATTATGTCACTGTCATCATTATGTCACTGTCATCGCTATGTCACTGTTATCATTATGTCACGGGTATCATTATGTCACGGGTATCATTATGTCACTGTCATCATTATGTCACTGTCATCATTATGTCACTGGTATCATTATGTCACGGGTATCATTATGTCACGGGTATCATTATGTCACGGGTATCATTATGTCACTGGTATCATTATGTCACTGTCATCATTATGTCGCTGGTATCATTAGGTCACGGGTATCATTATATCCATATTATTCAATACCGACAAGAAGATGAGCAAGATATACGTGCAACAATTGAGAATCTTTATTTAGAAAGCGTTGTGCCTGCACACACAGCTCCATCAGTCGAAATACAGAGGACATATAAACTATGGAGACAAGAGAAAAAGTGCTTAGGTAAATATGTGGTGAGCATTCCCTCAGTCTTGAATAAGTAAGTTTAAGGTGATCAAGTTAAGAACATAAGAACATAAGAAAGGAGGAACACTGCAGCAGGCCTGTTGGCCCATACTAGGCAGGTCCTTTAAAATTCATCCCACTAACAAACATTTGACCAACCCAATTTTCAATGCTACCCAAGAAATAAGCTCTGATGTGCAAGTCCCACTCAAATCCAACCCCTCCCACTCATGTACTTATCCAACCTAAATTTGAAACTACCCAAAGTCCTAGCCTCAATAACCCAACTAGGTAGACTGTTCCACTCATCAACTACCCTATTTCCAAACCAATACTTTCCTATGTCCTTTCTAAATCTAAACTTATCTAATTTAAATCCATTACTGCGGGTTCTCTCTTGGAGAGATATCCCCTTTATTAATACCTATCTTCCACTTATACACTTCGATCAGGTCTCCCCTCATTCTTCGTCTAACAAGTGAATGTAACTTAAGAGTCTTCAATCTTTCTTCATAAGGAAGATTTCTAATGCTATGTATTAATTTAGTCATCCTACGCTGAATGTTTTCTAACGAATTTATGTCCATTCTGTAATATGGAGACCAGAATTGAGCTGCATAATCTAGGTGAGGCCTTACTAATGATGTATAAAGCTGCAGTATGACCTCTGGACTTCTGTTGCTTACACTTCTTGATATAAATCCCAGTAATCTATTTGCCTTATTACGTACGCTTAGGCATTGCTGTCTTGGTTTAAGGTTGCTGCTTACCATAACCCCCAAGTCCTTTTCGCAATCTGTATGGTTAAGTTCTACATTATTTAACTTATAAGTGCTAGGGTTATGGACACTCCCGAGCTTCAGAACCTTGCATTTATCTACATTGAACTGCATCTGCCACTTTTCTGACCAAGAGTAGAGTTTGTCTAAATCCTCCTGAAGTTCCCTAACATCTACGTTGTTACTGATCCCCACTCGGATTTAACCCCATTTATGGACACTCTTTGCTTCCTGTCTGTGAGCCATGATTCGATCCACGAGAGCACCCTTCCCCCAATGCCATGAGCTGCTACTTTCTTCAACAGTCTTTGGTGCGGAACTCTATCAAATGCCTTACTAAAATCTAAGTAAATAATATCAAATTCTTTATCGTGGTCAACAGCCTCAAAAGCTTTACTGAAGAAAGTTAATAAATTAGTTAGACAAGACTGGCCTCTTGTGAATCCATGCTGAGTATCATTAATCAAGCTATGCTTATCGAGATGGCTTCTTATAATCTCAGCTATAATTGACTCTAGTAATTTGCCTACAATTGAGGTCAGGCTTATTGGGCGGTAATTTGATGGTAACGACTTGTCCCCTGTTTTAAAAATAGGAATTACATTAGCCATCTTCCACATATCAGACACTGCACCTGTTTGAAGAGATAAATTAAAAATATTAGTTAATGGTTCACAGACTTCCATTTTGCATTCCTTTAGAACCTTTGAAAAAACCTCATCAGGACCCGGTGACTTATTTTGCTTCAGTCTGTCTATCTGCTTCACAACCATTTCACTGGTCAAGTTCTCACACTTGAAGTAAGTTTAAGGTGATCAAGTTCTCACCCTTGAAGTAAGTTTAAGGTGGTCAAGTTCTCACACTTGAAGTAAGTTTAAGGTGATCAAGTTCTCACCCTTGAAGTAAGTTTAAGGTGGTCAAGTTCTCACACTTGAAGTAAGTTTAAGGTGGTCAAGTTCTCACCCTTGTAGTAAGTTTAAGGTGGTCAAGTTCTCACACTTGAAGTAAGTTTAAGGTGGTCAAGTTCTCACACTTGAAGTAAGTTTAAGGTGGTCAAGTCCTCACACTTGAAGTAAGTTTAAGGTGGTCAAGTCCTCACACTTGAAGTAAGTTTAAGGTGGTCAAGTCCTCACACTTGAAGTAAGTTTAAGGTGGTCAAGTCCTCCCAGTTGACGTAAGTTTAAGGTGGTCAGGTCCTCGCACTTGAAGTAAGTTTAAGGTGGTCAAGTTCTCACCCTTGAAGTAAGTTTAAGGTGGTCAGGTCCTCACTTTTGAAGTAAGTTTTAAGTGGTCAAGTCCTCACCCTTAAAGTAAGTTTATGGTGGTCATGTCCTCACACTTGAAGTAAGTTTAAGGTGGTCAAGTCCTCACCCTTGAAGTAAGTTTAAGGTGGTCAGGTCCTCACACTTGAAATAAGTTTAAGCTGGTCAAGCCCTCACACTTGAAATAAGTTTAAGCTGGTCAAGTTCTCACACTTGAAGTAAGTTTAAGGTGGTCAGGTCCTCACTTTTGAAGTAAGTTTAAAGTGGTCAAGTCCTCACACTTGAAGTAAGTTTAAGGTGGTCGGTCCCTCAGTTTTTGTAAATCTTTCATAACTATGAGAAACATACAGTCTGGTAGAGACTTAGTGACTGATCATAACTTCCTCTCCACTGATTCTGTTCTCTCAGTATTTAAGTCACCTTGTATTTCGAAGAAACCTCCTCCGTAGGCGACGTATCGGCTATAGGGATACCAACTGTGACACGTGTCATACCAGCATCTAGGTATCTATACTAGAGAGATGTTTCGCTCACCAAGGGCTTTATCTAATACAGAGTCGCGAGAAACGATTCGTATTTTTGAACGAGTGAGACTGAATTAATGTATATTAATGGTATTATATACTGATAAGTATGTTAATAAGGCACAATATGTAGTTTGTAGTGAATCTACAAAGTCCCTGATAGACGAATGTTTTCTTAACATAATGCTAAAACCACATATTGTATCTTATTAGCAAGCAGAAACAGTGGAACAATGCAGCTGTAGTTACATCACTGTGGGTGGAGCTTGCTTGTCAGTGTATTTTAAAGGTGTTCTTATAACATTCTATGTAAAGTTTTTAGTTTCCTAGCTTTGGTTTAGCATTATCAATATACATAGATATATCACATACTAGTTTTAATAAGGGTTAGGATGCCTCATGCATTGCTCCTCTAACTGGTGTGGAGTTTATGTTAGGTTGGGTTCTGAAGATTTCATTGTATAGAAGGTTGTTGCTTTTGTCAATTTTCTATTCAGCAATCAAGTTGTGATGACAGGGGCAGTAGTAGTTAATCTTATAGTAAGCTCTTTAAGTTACAGTGAATGTTTGCTCTAGGTAGAACGTGAAGATATTCTCTATCCCCAGAGTCCATGATGTAGCTGTGTTTGTCAAGTACAGATTTTATATTTACTCTTCACAGGTTTATTTGTACCACATAGTCTTGATAACCTACAGAAGTTCCAACAAGTCTAACCAAAAGTTTCCTTGTCTGTGCAACTGAAAGTGAATAGTATAATGATACCGGTATAATACGGAAAAGGACATTTATTAAAGTAAGCGTATCGCAAAGAGAAGCTTCCTTCTTCAGTCCTCACTACATGTCATCTGAGCCCCGATGCTAAGTAAACTTATTTATTAGTTGTCTCAATATTAGGACTGAGATTGAAAAAGCTTTAGATTATATATAAGATCACAGTAAACGGGTGATATCATAATATGCAAAACAACCATTTTAAAAATAATAGTAGATCTCCTGCATACACGTATATATACATATATATATGTATATATATATATATATATATATATATATATATATATATATATATATATATATATATATATATATATATATATATATATATATATATATATATATATATATGTATATGTACATATACGTATATAAGTGAAGGCATTGCACTTCCCGCCTCCAGGATTCAAGTCCGGCTAACCAGTTTCCACACACAGAATCCCTTCACAAAATATTACCTTGCTCACACTCTAACAGCTCCTCAAGGCACAAAAACCATTCATTTCCATTCACTCCTGTCTATCATCTTTAAATCAAACGCATATATTGAGAGTCAAAACTGTTAAATATTCAGTGGTTGATAAAGAAATCCTACCTTGAGCGAGAACTGATAAATGGGATTGATCTTGTGGAGGTCGTTGAGGATGAAGTAGAGTAGAGAGGCTCTGGCGGCTGCTGGGCGGTACAGCTCCCGGGCCTCGTCGATCTGGGCGCTGGTGATCTTTGCCTCAGCTACCTGTTCTCCCAAGTTTATAATTAATAGGAATTAAAAAAAAACAGAAAGTAGTGCAAAGATATATAAAAAGTGTTTTTCAGTTGAATACAGTATTAATAAAATCAATGTTTCTTTAATTGCTGACGTATCACTTTTACTAATAAAGGCTTCTATGACTTACGGAACAGTTATCACGCTATTCTATGACTTACGGAACAGTTATCACGCTATTCTATGACTTACGGAACAGTTATCACATTATTCTATGACTTACGGAACAGTTATCACATTATTCTATGACTTACGGAACAGTTATCACATTATTCTATGACTTACGGAACAGTTATCACATTATTCTATGACTTACGGGACAGTTATCACATTATTCTATGACTTACGGAACAGTTATCACGCTATTCTATGACTTACGGAACAGTTATCACATTATTCTATGACTTACGGAACAGTTATCACATTATTCTATGACTTACGGAACAGTTATCACGCTATTCTATGACTTACGGAACAGTTATCACGCTATTCTATGACTTACGGAACAGTTATCACATTATTCTATGACTTACGGAACAGTTATTACATTATTCTATGACTTACGGAACAGTTATTACATTATTCTATGACTTACGGAACAGTTATCACATTATTCTATGACTTACGGAACAGTTATCACATTATTCTATGACTTACGGAACAGTTATTACATTATTCTATGACTTACGGAACAGTTATCACGTTATTCTATGACTTACGGAACAGTTATCACGTTATTCTATGACTTACGGAACAGTTATTACATTATTCTATGACTTACGGAACAGTTATTACATTATTCTATGACTTACGGAACAGTTATTACATTATTGCAAACCAATCACAAAACTGGTTGGGCTCTAACCCTTGGACAACAAATTTTAAAACTGATTATTTTTTACCTACACAAAGAGCCTGACCGCTTGAGGTCAGTACTTGGTGGTCCTGAGGGTAAGAGCGTCTCGCGGTTTTCGCTCATCATGACGCAGGCTAAAACAACACGGGTTTGAGTCCTTGGCTAATCTCAGTGTTGGTATTGATCAATACCATTTGTTCGTGGTTACAATAATATACTATATATATATATATATATATATATATATATATATATATATATATATATATATATATATATATATATATATATATATATATATATATATATATATATATATATATATATATATATATATATATATATATATATATATATATATATATATATATATATATATATATATATATATATATATATATATATATATATATATATATATATATATATATATATATATATATATATATATATGTGAAAGAGTAGAGAAATTCCAAGCGCTTTCGTGACTACTCACATTATCAAGGAACAATAAAAGTAATGCATCAAAGAAAGGCATATAAAGGGTCTAGACCGCACCTCACTATCACATCCCACAACAAAGCAAAACCTGATGCGCGACTCATAGGAAAGGGAACACTGCAGGAGGTCCGCTGGCCCAACTAGACAGGTCCTTCACTAAACCCACGAAAAAACTATTCTACCCAAGAATTAAGAATATTAAAATCAATTATTTGTCCAATGTATTATTAAATTCTTCCCAAATTCTATTAATTATAAATGGATCTAATTTATGTAAACCAAAGGAAATATTCATATTATTGTCAAAACTGCTTTTTATGAAACAAGATTCAATTATATTCCTGTCGACCATGGATTTGCTTGATACAACTTTCTCACTCATAAGAAAGGGAACACAGTCTGCTGGGATATGATAGTGAGGTTTGGTCTAGACCCCTTATATGCCTACCTTTGATGAATTATTTTTATTGTTCCTTGATAATGTGAGTAGTCACCAAAGCGCTTGGAATTTTTCTATTCTTTCACAGTGGTTGTTTTGCATATATATGTATATATATATATATATATATATATATATAGATATATATATATATATATATATATATATATATATATATATATATATATATATATATATATATATATATATATATGCATATATATATATACATAAATATATAAATATAAATATATATATATATACATACATATATATATAAATATATATATATATATATATATATATATATATATATATATATATATATATATATATATATATATATATATATATATATATATATATATATATATATATATATATATATATATATATATATATATATATATATATATATGTCGTGCCGAATATGTAAAACTGGTCAATTAGCAAGAACTCATTTAAAATTAAGTCCTTTCTGAAATTTTCTCTTATGCGTTTAAAGATATATTTTTATCATTAATGTTAATGTAAAAATTTTAATTTTGCACCAAAAGAATCTTAGAAAACTTACCTAACCTTATTATAACAAGAACAATTTATTTTAGCCTAACCCAACTAAATATATTTTAGATTTGTTTACAGTAATTTAATACTAAACAAACACAGTGAAAATATATTTTTTTCGTTAGGTTCAGAATGATTTTGGCGAAATTATTGCATACACATATTTTCACTTGTCCTATATGGCAAGATGAGCGCTGCTATTTAAGCCAAGATCGCAAATTCTGCCTATTCGGCACGACATATATATATATATATATATATATATATATATATATATATATATATATATATATATATATATATATATATATATATATATATATATATATATATATATATATATATATATATATATATATATATATATACATATATCAACAATGTATCTCTTAAATCTTCTGTGCCATATTATGTAATAAAATATTCCTATTGGTAAAAAAAATAGTTTAAAAGATGGGGTGGTAGGGGAAGTGGAATATTCAAATGGCTTCAGGAAGAAATCCAAATATTCTTCCTTGAAGCCTTTTTATCCACTTCTCCGAGGCTATGGGTCCCACAATTTACACCAGAGGTGGACCCCATCTTATATATATATATATATATATATATATATATATATATATATATATATATATATATATATATATATATATATATATATATATATATATATATATATATATATATATATATATATATATATATATATGCAATAAGATCACAGTAAAAAGGTGATTTTAAAATATGCAAAACAACCATTGTGAAAGAGTAGTGAAATTCCAAGCGCTTTCGTGACTATTCACATTGTCACGGAACTATATATATATTATATATATATATATATATATATATATATATATATATATATATATATATATATATATATATACATATCAGTAACAACACTGCACTAGCCAAGGACTCGAACCCATGCTGCTTTGTCCTGCCTCATGGTGGCCGAAAGCACATGACTCCCCAATCCACTGGACCATACGAGCCTTAAGAGTTGCGCATCCAGCAGAACTGGATGTTGTACTCGCATGTATATATATATATATATATATATAAATATATATATATATATATATATATATATATATATATATATATATATATATATATATATATATATACATATATATATATATATATATATATATATATATATATATATATATATATATATATATATATATATATATATATATATATATATATTGTAGTAGGTTGGTAGACAGCAACCTCCCAGGGAAGTACTAACCTCCTGCCAAGTGAGTGTAAAACGAAAGCCTGTGATTGTTTTACATGATGCTAGGATTCCTGGTGTCTTTTGTCTGTCTCATAAATATGCAAGATTACAGGTACGTCTTGCTACTTCTACTTATACTTAGGTCATACTACACATACATGTACACGTGTATTTATACACAATCATCTGAGTTTTCTTAGATTTTATCTTAGGTCTTGTTCTTATTACTTGTCCTTTTATATCCATGGGGAAGTGGAATAAGAATCTTTCCTCCGTAAGCCATACGTGTTGTAAAAGTGAACTAAAATGCCGGGAACAATGGGCTAGTAACCCCTTTTCCTGTAATAATTACTAAAAAGAATAAGAAGAAAATTATCAAAGTGGGAAGTCTGAATGTGCGTGGATGTTGTGCGAATGATAAGAAAGAGATGATTGTGGATGTTATGAATGAGAAGAAACGGGTTGTCATGATTTTAAGTGAAACAAAGCTGAAGGAGGTGGGTGAATTTCAGTGGAGAGGAATAAATGGGATTAGGTCAGGGGTTTCAAATAGAGTAAGAGCTAAAGAAGGAGTATCAATAATGTTGAAGGATAAGCTATGGCAGGAAAAGAGGGACTATAAATGTATTAATTCAAGGATTATGTGGAGTAAAATAAAGGTTGGAAGTGAGAAGTGGGTTATAGTAAGCGTATATGCGCCTGGGGAAGAGAGAAGTATAGAGGAGAGAGAGAGAGATTTTGGGAAATGTTGATTGAGTGCTTGGGGAGTTTTGAACCAAGTGTGAGAGTAATGGTGGATGGGGATTTTAATGCTAAAGTGGGTAAAAATGTTGTGGAAGGTGTAGTAGGTAAATCTGGGGTGCCAGGGGTAAATGAAAATGGGGAGCCTTTAATTGAGCTATGTGTAGAAAGAGGTTTGGTAATAAGTAATACATATTTTATGAAAAAAGAGGAAAAATAAATATACTAGGTATGACATAGCACGTAATGAAAGTAGTTTGTTAGATTGTGTATTGGTGGATAAAAGGTTGATGGGTAGGCTCCAGGATGTACATGTTTATAGAGGGGCAACTGATATATCGAATCATTATCTAGTTGTAGCTACAGTTAGAGAAAGAGATAGATGGGATAAGAGGAAAATGATAACAACAAGTAAGAGGGAGATGAAAGTGTACAAACTAAGGGAGGAGGAAGTTCGGGTGAAATATAACCATCTACTGGCAGAGAGGTGGGCTGGTGCAAGTATGAGTAGTGGGGAGGGGGGGGGCTGAAGAGGGTTGGAATAGTTTTAAAAATGCAGTATTAGAATGTAGGGCAGAAGTTTGTGGTTATAGGAGGGTGGGTGCAGGAGGAAAGAGGAGTGGTTGGTGGAATGATGAAGTAAAAGGTGTGATAAAAGAGAAAAAGTTAGCTTATGAGAGGTTTTTACAAAGCAGAAGTGTTATATGAAGAGTAGAGTATATGGAGAGTAAAAGAAAGGTGAAAAGAAGGGTGAGAGAGGGCAAAAGGAGAGCAGATGATAGAGTGGGAGAGGCACTGTGAAGAAATTTTAATGAAAATATGAAAAAAATTTGGAGTGAGTTAAACAAGTTAAGAAAGCCTAGGGAACAAATGGATTTGTCAGTTAAAAACAAAGTAGGGGATTTAGTAGATGGGGAGATGGAGGTATTGGGTAGGTGTAGAGAATATTTTGAGGAACTTTTAAATGTTGACGAAGAAAGGGAGGCGGTAATTTCATTTACTGGCCAGGGAGGTATAACATCTTATAGGAGTGAAGAAGAGCAGGATGCGAGTGCGGGGGAGGTGCGTGAGGCATTACGTAGAATGAGAGGGGGTAAAGCAGCTGGAACTGAAGGGATCATAACAGAAATGTTAAAAGCAGGGAGGGGGGGCATAGTGTTGGAGTGGTTGGTATTTTTGTTTAATAAATGTATGAAACAGGGGAAGGTACCTAGGGACTGGTAGACAGCATGTATAGTCCCTTTATATAAAGGGAAGGGGGACAAAAGAGATTGTAAAAATTATTGAGGAATAAGTTTATTGAGTATACCAGGAAAAGTGTACGGTAGCGTTATTATTGAAAGAATTAGAGGTAAGACAGAATGTAGAATTGTGGATGATCAAGGAGGTTTCAGAGTGGGTAGGGGATGTGTAGATCAAGTGTTTACATTGAAGCATATATGTGAACAATATTTAGATAAACATAGGGAAGCTTTTATTGCATTTATGGATTTAGAAAAAGCATATGATAGAGTGGATAGGAGAGCAATGTGGCAGATGTTGCAAGTATATGGAATAGGTGTTAAGTTACTAAATGCTGTAAAGAGTTTTTATGAGGACAGTGAGGCTCAGGTTATGGTGTGCAGAAGAGAGGGAGACTACTTCCCGGTAAAAGTAGGTCTTAGATAAGGATGTGTAATGTCACCATGGTTGTTTAATATATTAATAGATGGGGTTGTAAAAGAAGTAAACGCTAGGGTGTTCGGGAGAGGGATGAGAATAAATTAAGGGGAATTAAATACGAAATGGGAAGTGTCACAGTTACTTTTTGCTGATGATACTGTGTAAAGGTTAGTGGATAAGTTTGGGAGTGTATGTAAAGGTAGAAAATAAGGTCATGAGGGTATCAAATGATTAAGATAAAGAAAAATTTGATATCAAATTGGGGAGGAGGAGTATGGAAGAAGTGAATGTTTTCAGATATTTTGGAGTTTACTTGTCAGTGGATGGATTTATGAAGGATGAGGTTAATCATAGAACTGATGAAGGAAAAAAAGGCGAGTGGTGCATTGAGATATATATGTGGAGGCAAAAAATGTTATCTGTGGAGGCAAAGACGGGAATGTATGAAAGTATAGTAGTACCAACACTCTTATATGGGTGTGAAGCTTGGGTTGTAAATGCTGCAGTGAGGAGGTGCTTGGAGGCAGTGGAGATGTCCTGTCTAAGGGCAATATGTAGTGTAAAAATTATGCAAAAAATTCTGAGTGTGGATATTAGGAGAAGGTGTGGAGTCAATAAAAGTATTAGTCAGAGGGCTGAAGAGGGTTTGTTGAGGTGGTTTGATCATTTAGAGAGAATGGATCAAAGTAGAATGACATGGAAAGCATATAAATCTGTAGGGGAAGGAAGGCGGGGTAGGGGTCGTCCTCGAAAAGGCTGGAGGGAGAGGGTAAAGGAATTGTTGTGGGCGAGGGGTTTGGACTTCCAGCAAGCGTGCGTGAGCGTGTTAGATAGGAGTGAATGGAGACGAATGGTATTTGGGACCTGACGAGCTGTTGGAATGTGAGCAGGGTAATATTTAGTGAAGGGATTCAGGGAAACCGGTTATTTTATATAACCGGACTTGAGTCCTGTAAATGGGAAGTACAATGCCTGCACTCTAAAGGAGGGGTTTGGGATATTGCCAGTTTGGAGGGATATATTGTGTATTTTTATACGTATATACTTCTAAACTGTTGTATTCTGGGCACCTCTGAAAAAACAGTGATTATGTGTGAGTGAGGTGAAAGTATTGAATGATGATGAAAGTATTCTCTTTTAGGGGAATTTCTCTCTTTTTGGGTCACCCTGCCTCGGTGGGAGACGGCTCACTTCTTAAATATATATATATATATATATATATATATATATATATATATATATATATATATATATATTATAGGTAGTAGGTTGGTAGACAGCAACCGCCCAGGGAGGTACTACCGTCCTGCCAAGTGAGTGTAAAACGAAAGCCTGTAATTGTTTTACATGATGGTAGGATTGCTGGTGTCCTTTTTTCTGTCTCATGAACATGCAAGATTTCAGGTACGTCTTGCTACTTCTACTTACACTTAGGTCACACTACACATACATGTACAAGCACATATATACACACCCCTCTGGGTTTTCTTCTATTTTCTTTCTAGTTCTTATTCTTGTTTATTTCCTCTTATCTCCATGGGGAAGTGGAACAGAATTCTTCCTCCGTAAGCCATGCGTGTTGTAAGAGGCAACTAAAATGCCGGGAGCAAGGGGCTAGTAACCTCTTCTCCTGTATATATTACTAAATGTAAAAGGAGAAACTTTCGTTTTTCCTTTTGGGCCACCCCGCCTCGGTGGGATACGGCCGGTGTGTTGAAAGAAAGAAGATATATATATATATATATATATATATATATATATATATATATATATATATATATATATATATATATATATGTGTGTGAAAGAGTAGAGAAATTCCAAGCGCTTTCGTGACTACTCACATTATCAAGGAACAATAAAAGTAATGCATCAAAGAAAGGCATATAAAGGGTCTAGACCGCACCTCACTATCACATCCCACAACAAAGCAAAACCTGATGCGCGACTCATAGGAAAGGGAACACTGCAGGAGGTCCGCTGGCCCAACTAGACAGGTCCTTCACTAAACCCTCGAAAAAACTATTCTACCCAAGAATTAAGAATATTAAAATCAATTATTTGTCCAATGTATTATTAAATTCTTCCCAAATTCTATTAATTATAAATGGATCTAATTTATGTAAACCAAAGGAAATATTCATATTATTGTCAAAACTGCTTTTTATGAAACAAGATTCAATTATATTCCTGTCGACCATGGACTTGCTTGATACAACTTTCTCACTCATAAGAAAGGGAACACAGTCTGCTGGGATATGATAGTGAGGTTTGGTCTAGACCCTTTATATGCCTACCTATGATGAATTATTTTTATTGTTCCTTGATAATGTGAGTAGTCACCAAAGCGCTTGGAATTTTTCTATTCTTTCACAGTGGTTGTTTTGCATATATATGTATATATATATATATATATATATATATATATATATATATATATATATATATATATATATATATATATATATATATATATATATATATATATATATATATATATATATGCATATATATATATACATAAATATATAAATATAAATATATATATATACATATATATATATATATAAATATATATATATATATATATATATATATATATATATATATATATATATAAATATATAAATACATATATATAATATATATATATATATTATATATATATAATATATATATATATATAATATATATATCAACAATGTATCTCTTAAATCTTCTGTGCCATATTATGTAATAAAATATTCCTATTGGTAAAAAAAATAGTTTAAAAGATGGGGTGGTAGGGGAAGTGGAATATTCAAATGGCTTCAGGAAGAAATCCAAATATTCTTCCTTGAAGCCTTTTTATCCACTTCTCCGAGGCTATGGGTCCCACAATTTACACCAGAGGTGGACCCCATCCTATATATTTATATATATATATATATATATATATATATATATATATATATATATATATATATATATATATTGATATATATATATATATATATATATATATATATATATATATATATATATGAGTAGTCATAATTTCTACAGAGCGGTCCCTTCCGGTTTAGGGCCTTCTACAGAGCGGTCCCTTCCGGTTTAAGCCTTCCACTGAGCGGTCCCCTTTTCACACCTAGGTGTTACTTCCGGTTTGACTTTGACCTTGACCACGACCCCCGCCCACGACCCCCCCAACCAATACCCCCGCCCACGACCCCCCCTTCGCGACCCCCCGCCGCGCGCCCCGCCCGCGCGCCCCGCCCGCGCGCCCGCCCGCGCCCTTCGCGACCCCCGCCCGCGCCTTCTGCTGCGCCTTCTGCAGCGTCGTCCGGATCGCCCCCGCGCCTCGAATTTTTTCCGATTTTTTTCGAATTTTTTTTGAATTTCATTTTCTTGTGCTCTCCATCTCCTCGGATCAAATTTTTGAGGTTCCCCCTCCCACTTTCACCCCCCATCCCCAAAAAATTTCTCAATATCAAAGTCTCCACTTCCTCGGATCCCCCAACCCAAAAAATTTCTCGATAATACAAGTTTTTGGATTCCCCCCCTATGGGGTTTTCGAAATTCTCCATCTCCTCGGATCAAGTTTTTGGATCCCCCCTATGGGGTTTTCGAAATTCTCCATCTCCTTGGATCAAGGTTTTTGGATTCTCCCCTATGGGGTTTTCGAAATTCTCCATCTCCTCGGATCAAATTTTCTCGATAATACCAAGACTCCATCTCCTCAGATCAAATTTTTTGGATCCCCCTATGGGGGTTTCGAAAGTCTCCATCTCCTTGGATCAAGTTTTTTGGATTCCCCCCTATGGGGTTTTCGAAATTCTCCAATTCCTTGGATCAAATTTTTGGGTACCCCTCCTTTCACCCCAAATTTTCTCGACAATACCATGACTCCATCTCCTCGGATCAAGTTTTTTGGATCCCCCCTATGGGGTTTTCGAAATTCTCCATCTCCTCGGATCAAATTTTCTCGACAATACCATGACTCCATCTCCTCGGATCAAGTTTTTTGGATCCCCCCTATGGGGTTTTCGAAATTCTCCTTGGATCAAGTTTTTTTGGATTCCCCCCTATGGGGTTTTCGAAATTCTCCAATTCCTCGGATCAAGTTTTTGGAATCCCCCCTCTGGGTATAAGCATTCAAAATAGACTCCTCCTATGGGGGCATGCTTACTACAGGTCTAATGAAGGGTGTTTACTCGGCGGTCAGTGACGTCACGCGCACACAGGTTGAATCTTGTATACCCTTTTAATTAATAAGGGGACATAGCATTGACGTCACGCGCACACAGGCTGAATCTTGTCGATCCTTTTAGTTCATTCAAGTTAATAAGGGGACACAGTACATCAGAAAGGCACATTTTTTCGTTAATACCCACAATTTCTTTACAACACAAGTCTAGACATTTTTTAACTATTTCATCTCAGGTCACTCCCCCACGAAGTAACCTCCTCCCCACCCTCCCGAACCCTCACACTCCAACCAACACCTCACAATTTTCACTCATAACCCCCAATTTTTCTCGTTTTAACCCTTTTAGTTCATTAAAGTTAATAAGGGGACACAGTACATCAGAAAGTCACCACAACACTTATAACCACTTTTCGATAAATTCACTAGTCACAATTTTACATATTACGAAGTTAATACGCACTTTTACTTTGAACACCTTCAAAACACTCTCTTAAATCATTTGAATACTCACAAAAATACCTTTATACATTTCCAAACAACACTGAAATACTCCAAAACATCATTCGAACACCCCCAAAATCACCTCTGAATACTCCCAGAACACCTTCATAAGTACTCTTGCACATCATTTGAACACCTTCATAAGTACTCTCATAATCATTTGTACACCTTCAAAAAACACCTTTTGAATACTCACATAAACACCCTTGAACACCTTCAAAACACCTTTGAATAACCTCAAAACACCTTTGAACACCTTCAAAACACCCTTGAACACCCTTGATCACCTTCAAAAAAAACAACATTTGAACACACTCAAAACACCTTTGAACACCTTTGAACATTTCCAAACAACACTGAAACACTTCCAAAAACACCATTTGAGTACTCCCAAATACACCACTGAATACTAAAACACCACTGAATACACTCAAAACACCACCAAAATCACCATGAAACACTTCCAAAAAACACAATTTGAGTACTCCCAATTACACCACTGAATACTACTAAAACACCGCTGAATTCAATCAAAACACCCTTCAACACCTTCAAAACACCTTTACCTGGAGAGAGTTCCTTTGAACACCTTTGAACATTTCCAAAAACACTATTTGAGTACTCCCAATTACACCACTGATTACTACTAAAACACCGCTGAATTCAATCAAAACACCCTTCAACACCTTCAAACACCCTTGAACACCTTCAAAACACTCTTGAACACCTTCAAAAACACCTTTGAACATTTCCAAAACACTATTTGAGTACTCCCAATTACACCACTGATTACTACTAAAACACCGCTGAATTCAATCAAAACACCCTTCAACACCTTCAAACACCCTTGAACACACTCAAAACACCCTTCAACACCTTCAAAAACACCTTTGAACATTTCCAAAAACACTATTTGAGTACTCCCAATTACACCACTGATTACTACTAAAACACCGCTGAATTCAATCAAAACACCCTTCAACACCTTCAAACACCCTTGAACACCTTCAAAACACTCTTGAACACCTTCAAAAACACCTTTGAACATTTCCAATCAACACTGAAACACTTCCAAAAAAACACAATTTGAGTACTCCCAATTACACCACTGAATACTACTAAAACACCGCTGAATTCAATCAAAACACCCTTCAACACCTTCAAAACACCTTTGAACACCTTCAAAACACCTTTGAACACCTTCAAAACACTCTCATAATCATTTGAACACACTCAAAACACCTTTGAATAACCTCAAAACACCTTTGAACACCTTCAAAACACCCTTGAACATTTCCAATCAACACTGAAACACTTCCAAAAAAACACAATTTGAGTACTCCCAATTACACCACTGAATACTACTAAAACACCGCTGAATTCAATCAAAACACCCTTCAACACCTTCAAAACACCTTTGAACATTTCCAAAACACTATTTGAGTACTCCCAATTACACCACTGATTACTACTAAAACACCGCTGAATTCAATCAAAACACCCTTCAACACCTTCAAACACCCTTGGACACACTCAAAACACCCTTCAACACCTTCAAAACACCTTTGAACACCTTCAAAACACCTTTGAACACCTTCAAAACACTCTCATAATCATTTGAACACACTCAAAACACCTTTGAATAACCTCAAAACACCTTTGAACACCTTCAAAACACCCTTGAACACCCTTGATCACCTTCAAAAAAACAACATTTGAACACACTCAAAACACCTTTGAACACCTTTGAACATTTCCAAACAACACTGAAACACTTCCAAAAACACCATTTGAGTACTCCCAAATACACCACTGATTACTAAAACACCACTGAATACACTCAAAACACCACCAAAATCACCATAAACTAAGATCAACACCCACATCCCACAACACCCACAACCCACAACACCCACAATTTTTTCTCGTTTTATCTAATTTCATCAGAAAGTCACAACACCCACACCTCCCATTTTTTTCTCGTTTTAACCCTTTTAGTTCATTAAAGTTAATAAGGGGACACACTACATCAGAAAAAGTCACAAAAACAACCCACTTATAACGTCTTTTAGGTATCTCTAGTTCGACAACAACACCCACATCCCACAACACCCACATCCCACATCCCACACACACACACAGACACACACACACACACATCCCTAACCTAGCCTAACCTAACCTAACTTATCCTAACCTAACCTAACCTAACCTAACCTAACCTAACCTAACCTAACCTAACCTAACCTAACTTATCCTAACCTAGCCTAACCTAACCTAACCTAACCTTACCTAACTTATCCTAACCTAACCTAACCTAGCCTAACCTAACCTAACTTAACCTAACCTAACCTAACCTAACCGAACCTACCCTAACCTAACCTTACCTAACATAACCTAACCTAGCCTAACCTAACCTAACCTAACTTAACCTAACCCAACCTAACCTAACCTAACCTAGCCTAACCTAACTTAACCTAACCTAACCTAACCTACCCTAACCTAACCTAACCTATCTTAACCTAACATAACCTAACCTAGCCGAACCTATCCTAACCTAACCTAAAATATATTGGAACACTTCCAAAATACATTAGAGTACTTCAGAATTACTTTGAACGACTCCATTTTTTTGGATATTTCCAAATTAGTTTTGAAAACTTTATCGTAAAATCGAACATTATTTTCTTGTTGGTAAACACACTCAATGGTAGAAATATTTACTCGATTTCCGAATAGAAACACTTTCCTCGCTCTGAGAGACTCATTGTGGGTCACCCCTTCCCCCCCCCAACACCACTGGGTAATGCGGTTCACACCCAAGGTAGATTTAAGATAATCATGAACACCTGCGTCAACTCAGGACAGACAGACGCCATGAAATGCGGGTAACATCCAAGGTAGAAAATCATCTCTTTCCAGACCAACTGTCTATCCTAACCTAACCTAACCTAACCTAACCTAATTCCTAACCTAACCTAACCTCACCTAACCGAACCTAACCTAACTCCATCAATCACCTCTATCCTAACCTAACCTAACCTAACCTAACCCAACCTAACTCCATCAAACACCTCTATCCTAACCTAACCTAACCTATCCTAACCTAACCTAACTCCATCAAACACCTCGAATACTACCTAACTTAACCTAACCTAACCTTACCTAACCTACCGAACCTAACCTAACCTAACCTAACCTATCCTAACCTGTCCTAACCTAACCTAACCTATCCTAACCTAACCTAACCTAACCTAACTTATCCTAAGCTAACCTAACCTAACTTATAATAACCTAACCTATCCTAACCTAACCTAACCTAAAATAACGAACCTAACCTAACTTATCCTAATCTAATCTAACCTAACCTAACTTATCCTAACCTAACCTAACTTATCCTAACCTAACCTAACCTAACCTAAAATAACCTAACCTAACTTATCCTAACCTACTCACTTTACTTTGAACACCTTCAAAACACTCTCATACATCATTTGAGACCCCCTTTTCTCAATATCTCTCATCCACAACCTTTATCATCTCACTACAGAACAACCCCAAGATTACTTCGAACACTCTCATAAAGCATATGAGTACTCACATAAACACTTTTGAACATTTCCAAACAACACTGAAGCACTTCCAAAATATCATTTTGATTACTCCCAAATAAGATTTGACAGCTCTAATTTATCTACACTTACACATTTCATTAAATTACATCTCATCCCCCCAAACTCCTCCCTCATTCTCCAGACTTTACAACATTAGCACAAAAAAACTAACTCATACACTTATGACATGAGACATTACCATATCTAACACACTGACTAACTTTGAACCAACTCTGAACACCACTGATCTTCTTCAAAAAATGCTCTGCACATCATTTGAACACCTTCAAAAAAAACACCATCAAACACCTCCGAATACTCCCAAAAAAACACTACTGATTACTACCAAATCACCACTGAATACTACCAATCACCGTCAAAATCACCAGAAACTAAGTTTAACATCACCATCTAACATCCTTTTTATAGAAATCCCCTCAAATCACTATAACCAAGAAGTCCCTCCCCATTTGGCGCATGAAAAAAAAAAAAGCATGAACACAAACCTAATACGCAAACACTTAGTACATGATCACCATCAACTGAAAACATATCTTGCACACACACATAATATAAGACAATCACCAACTACAATCACCCATGTTCACTTACCTCAAAATCACTAATATCACAGAAAACAATCATTTTTATAAACATTTCACACACACACACACACACAAAAAAAAAATCATATTTGACAATATCTAAGCGCACTCACCTCACTACCACCAACACACGATGCCTCACCTCACAGGACCGACGAGCTCACCTCCAGTGACGTCACACTCCCATTGTGTTACTTGGTGGTTGGTAACATCACACCTAACCCCCCTTGTTTCAACCTGTTGTACCCTACATTATCTAAGAACACTATATCCAAGACGATTACCAGATTTTATGATCCCCAACACCAAGATCACAGAAAACACACATTTTTATAATTATTCACACAAAAATCACGATCACCAATTCCATATCATGTTTACCGTCATCTATCAACACTAATCACCAAGATCACCAAAAAATCTAAGATCATGCATCTCAAAACTACTATGATCACTGAAAACACTTATTTTAAACATTCGCACAAAAATAAGACATACACAAAAATACCACAACACTTCCACCAACATCTATAACATAACATGAGCACTATAACATATCACTATCACAAAAAAAAATAATACACAGACACCCACATATTATACATTTCAATTGCAAATTTAAGACATGAGACATTCACCTCCAACTAAGACATACACATCACCCCTAAAACTTCCTTCCTTATTCATTCCGTATATCTCCTAGTGCTGTTTTAACCCCGACGGACCCATCACGACGTAGGAGCCAGAGGAACCATCACCACTCCAACACCACCTACTACACTCTGGCTCCTACGTCGTGATGGGTCCGTCGGGGTTAAAACAGCTCTAATAGATATACGGAATGAATAAGGAAGGAAGTTTTAGGGGTGATGTGTATGTCTTAGTTGGAGGTGAATGTCTCATGTCTTAAATTTGCAATTGAAATGTATAATATGTGGGTGTCTGTGTATTATTTTTTTTTGTGATAGTGATATGTTATAGTGCTCATGTTATGTTATAGATGTTGGTGGAAGTGTTGTGGTATTTTTGTGTATGTCTTATTTTTGTGCGAATGTTTAAAATAAGTGTTTTCAGTGATCATAGTAGTTTTGAGATGCATGATCTTAGATTTTTTGGTGATCTTGGTGATTAGTGTTGATGGATGACGGTAAACATGATATGGAATTGGTGATCGTGATTTTTGTGTGAATAATTATAAAAATGTGTGTTTTCTGTGATCTTGGTGTTGGGGATCATAAAATCTGGTAATCGTCTTGGATATAGTGTTCTTAGATAATGTAGGGTACAACAGGTTGAAACAAGGGGGGTTAGGTGTGATGTTACCAACCACCAAGTAACACAATGGGAGTGTGACGTCACTGGAGGTGAGCTCGTCGGTCCTGTGAGGTGAGGCATCGTGTGTTGGTGGTAGTGAGGTGAGTGCGCTTAGATATTGTCAAATATGATTTTTTGTGTGTGTGTGTGTGTGTGTGTGAAATGTTTATAAAAATGATTGTTTTCTGTGATATTAGTGATTTTGAGGTAAGTGAACATGGGTGATTGTAGTTGGTGATTGTCTTATATTATGTGTGTGTGCAAGATATGTTTTCAGTTGATGGTGATCATGTACTAAGTGTTTGCGTATTAGGTTTGTGTTCATGCTTTTTTTTTTTCATGCGCCAAATGGGGAGGGACTTCTTGGTTATAGTGATTTGAGGGGATTTCTATAAAAAGGATGTTAGATGGTGATGTTAAACTTAGTTTCTGGTGATTTTGACGGTGATTGGTAGTATTCAGTGGTGATTTGGTAGTAATCAGTAGTGTTTTTTTGGGAGTATTCGGAGGTGTTTGATGGTGTTTTTTTTGAAGGTGTTCAAATGATGTGCAGAGCATTTTTTGAAGAAGATCAGTGGTGTTCAGAGTTGGTTCAAAGTTAGTCAGTGTGTTAGATATGGTAATGTCTCATGTCATAAGTGTATGAGTTAGTTTTTTTGTGCTAATGTTGTAAAGTCTGGAGAATGAGGGAGGAGTTTGGGGGGATGAGATGTAATTTAATGAAATGTGTAAGTGTAGATAAATTAGAGCTGTCAAATCTTATTTGGGAGTAATCAAAATGATATTTTGGAAGTGCTTCAGTGTTGTTTGGAAATGTTCAAAAGTGTTTATGTGAGTACTCATATGCTTTATGAGAGTGTTCGAAGTAATCTTGGGGTTGTTCTGTAGTGAGATGATAAAGGTTGTGGATGAGAGATATTGAGAAAAGGGGGTCTCAAATGATGTATGAGAGTGTTTTGAAGGTGTTCAAAGTAAAGTGAGTAGGTTAGGATAAGTTAGGTTAGGTTATTTTAGGTTAGGTTAGGTTAGGTTAGGATAAGTTAGGTTAGGTTAGGATAAGTTAGGTTAGGTTAGATTAGATTAGGATAAGTTAGGTTAGGTTCGTTATTTTAGGTTAGGTTAGGTGAGGATAGGTTAGGTTAGGATAAGTTAGGTTAGGTTAGCTTAGGATAAGTTAGGTTAGGTTAGGTTAGGTTAGGATAGGTTAGGTTAGGTTAGGACAGGTTAGGATAGGTTAGGTTAGGTTAGGTTAGGTTCGGTAGGTTAGGTAAGGTTAGGTTAGGTTAAGTTAGGTAGTATTCGAGGTGTTTGATGGAGTTAGGTTAGGTTAGGATAGGTTAGGTTAGGTTAGGATAGAGGTGTTTGATGGAGTTAGGTTGGGTTAGGTTAGGTTAGGTTAGGTTAGGATAGAGGTGATTGATGGAGTTAGGTTAGGTTCGGTTAGGTGAGGTTAGGTTAGGTTAGGAATTAGGTTAGGTTAGGTTAGGTTAGGTTAGGATAGACAGTTGGTCTGGAAAGAGATGATTTTCTACCTTGGATGTTACCCGCATTTCATGGCGTCTGTCTGTCCTGAGTTGACGCAGGTGTTCATGATTATCTTAAATCTACCTTGGGTGTGAACCGCATTACCCAGTGGTGTTGGGGGGGGGAAGGGGTGACCCACAATGAGTCTCTCAGAGCGAGGAAAGTGTTTCTATTCGGAAATCGAGTAAATATTTCTACCATTGAGTGTGTTTACCAACAAGAAAATAATGTTCGATTTTACGATAAAGTTTTCAAAACTAATTTGGAAATATCCAAAAAAATGGAGTCGTTCAAAGTAATTCTGAAGTACTCTAATGTATTTTGGAAGTGTTCCAATATATTTTAGGTTAGGTTAGGATAGGTTCGGCTAGGTTAGGTTATGTTAGGTTAAGATTGGTTAGGTTAGGTTAGGGTAGGTTAGGTTAGGTTAGGTTAGGTTAAGTTAGGTTAGGCTAGGTTAGGTTAGGTTAGGTTGGGTTAGGTTAAGTTAGGTTAGGTTAGGTTAGGCTAGGTTAGGTTATGTTAGGTAAGGTTAGGTTAGGGTAGGTTCGGTTAGGTTAGGTTAGGTTAGGTTAAGTTAGGTTAGGTTAGGCTAGGTTAGGTTAGGTTAGGATAAGTTAGGTAAGGTTAGGTTAGGTTAGGTTAGGCTAGGTTAGGATAAGTTAGGTTAGGTTAGGTTAGGTTAGGTTAGGTTAGGTTAGGTTAGGTTAGGTTAGGTTAGGATAAGTTAGGTTAGGTTAGGCTAGGTTAGGGATGTGTGTGTGTGTGTGTGTCTGTGTGTGTGTGTGGGATGTGGGATGTGGGTGTTGTGGGATGTGGGTGTTGTTGTCGAACTAGAGATACCGAAAAGACGTTATAAGTGGGTTGTTTTTGTGACTTTTTCTGATGTAGTGTGCCCCCTTATTAACTTTAATGAACTAAAAGGGTTAAAACGAGAAAAAAATGGGAGGTGTGGGTGTTGTGACTTTCTAATGAAATTAGATAAAACGAGAAAAAATTGTGGGTGTTGTGGGTTGTGGGTGTTGTGGGATGTGGGTGTTGATCTTAGTTTATGGTGATTTTGGTGGTGTTTTGAGTGTATTCAGTGGTGTTTTAGTAATCAGTGGTGTATTTGGGAGTACTCAAATGGTGTTTTTGGAAGTGTTTCAGTGTTGTTTGGAAATGTTCAAAGGTGTTCAAAGGTGTTTTGAGTGTGTTCAAATGTTGTTTTTTTGAAGGTGATCAAGGGTGTTCAAGGGTGTTTTGAAGGTGTTCAAAGGTGTTTTGAGGTTATTCAAAGGTGTTTTGAGTGTGTTCAAATGATTATGAGAGTGTTTTGAAGGTGTTCAAAGGTGTTTTGAAGGTGTTCAAAGGTGTTTTGAAGGTGTTGAAGGGTGTTTTGAGTGTGTCCAAGGGTGTTTGAAGGTGTTGAAGGGTGTTTTGATTGAATTCAGCGGTGTTTTAGTAGTAATCAGTGGTGTAATTGGGAGTACTCAAATAGTGTTTTGGAAATGTTCAAAGGTGTTTTGAAGGTGTTGAAGGGTGTTTTGATTGAATTCAGCGGTGTTTTAGTAGTATTCAGTGGTGTAATTGGGAGTACTCAAATTGTGTTTTTTTGGAAGTGTTTCAGTGTTGATTGGAAATGTTCAAGGGTGTTTTGAAGGTGTTCAAAGGTGTTTTGAGGTTATTCAAAGGTGTTTTGAGTGTGTTCAAATGATTATGAGAGTGTTTTGAAGGTGTTCAAAGGTGTTTTGAAGGTGTTCAAAGGTGTTTTGAAGGTGTTGAAGGGTGTTTTGATTGAATTCAGCGGTGTTTTAGTAGTATTCAGTGGTGTAATTGGGAGTACTCAAATTGTGTTTTTTTGGAAGTGTTTCAGTGTTGATTGGAAATGTTCAAAGGTGTTTTTGAAGGTGTTCAAGAGTGTTTTGAAGGTGTTCAAGGGTGTTTGAAGGTGTTGAAGGGTGTTTTGATTGAATTCAGCGGTGTTTTAGTAGTAATCAGTGGTGTAATTGGGAGTACTCAAATAGTGTTTTTGGAAATGTTCAAAGGTGTTTTTGAAGGTGTTGAAGGGTGTTTTGAGTGTGTTCAAGGGTGTTTGAAGGTGTTGAAGGGTGTTTTGATTGAATTCAGCGGTGTTTTAGTAGTAATCAGTGGTGTAATTGGGAGTACTCAAATAGTGTTTTGGAAATGTTCAAAGGTGTTTTTGAAGGTGTTCAAGAGTGTTTTGAAGGTGTTCAAGGGTGTTTGAAGGTGTTGAAGGGTGTTTTGATTGAATTCAGCGGTGTTTTAGTAGTAATCAGTGGTGTAATTGGGAGTACTCAAATAGTGTTTTTGGAAATGTTCAAAGGTGTTCAAAGGAACTCTCTCCAGGTAAAGGTGTTTTGAAGGTGTTGAAGGGTGTTTTGATTGAATTCAGCGGTGTTTTAGTAGTATTCAGTGGTGTAATTGGGAGTACTCAAATTGTGTTTTTTGGAAGTGTTTCATGGTGATTTTGGTGGTGTTTTGAGTGTATTCAGTGGTGTTTTAGTATTCAGTGGTGTATTTGGGAGTACTCAAATGGTGTTTTTGGAAGTGTTTCAGTGTTGTTTGGAAATGTTCAAAGGTGTTCAAAGGTGTTTTGAGTGTGTTCAAATGTTGTTTTTTTTGAAGGTGATCAAGGGTGTTCAAGGGTGTTTTGAAGGTGTTCAAAGGTGTTTTGAGGTTATTCAAAGGTGTTTTGAAGGTGTTCAAGGGTGTTTATGTGAGTATTCAAAAGGTGTTTTTTGAAGGTGTACAAATGATTATGAGAGTACTTATGAAGGTGTTCAAATGATGTGCAAGAGTACTTATGAAGGTGTTCTGGGAGTATTCAGAGGTGATTTTGGGGGTGTTCGAATGATGTTTTGGAGTATTTCAGTGTTGTTTGGAAATGTATAAAGGTATTTTTGTGAGTATTCAAATGATTTAAGAGAGTGTTTTGAAGGTGTTCAAAGTAAAAGTGCGTATTAACTTCGTAATATGTAAAATTGTGACTAGTGAATTTATCGAAAAGTGGTTATAAGTGTTGTGGTGACTTTCTGATGCATGTGTCCCCTTATTAACTTTAATGAACTAAAAGGGTTAAAACGAGAAAAATTGGGGGTTATGAGTGAAAATTGTGAGGTGTTGGTTGGAGTGTGAGGGTTCGGGAGGGTGGGGAGGAGGTTACTTCGTGGGGGAGTGACCTGAGATGAAATAGTTAAAAAATGTCTAGACTTGTGTTGTAAAGAAATTGTGGGTATTAACGAAAAAATGTGCCTTTCTGATGTACTGTGTCCCCTTATTAACTTGAATGAACTAAAAGGATCGACAAGATTCAGCCTGTGTGCGCGTGACGTCACTGCTATGTCCCCTTATTAATTAAAAGGGTATACAAGATTCAACCTGTGTGCGCGTGACGTCACTGACCGCCGAGTAAACACCCTTCATTAGACCTGTAGTAAGCATGCCCCCATAGGAGGAGTCTATTTTGAATGCTTATACCCAGAGGGGGGATTCCAAAAACTTGATCCGAGGAATTGGAGAATTTCGAAAACCCCATAGGGGGGAATCCAAAAAAACTTGATCCAAGGAGAATTTCGAAAACCCCATAGGGGGGATCCAAAAAACTTGATCCGAGGAGATGGAGTCATGGTATTGTCGAGAAAATTTGATCCGAGGAGATGGAGAATTTCGAAAACCCCATAGGGGGGATCCAAAAAACTTGATCCGAGGAGATGGAGTCATGGTATTGTCGAGAAAATTTGGGGTGAAAGGAGGGGTACCCAAAAATTTGATCCAAGGAATTGGAGAATTTCGAAAACCCCATAGGGGGGAATCCAAAAAACTTGATCCAAGGAGATGGAGACTTTCGAAACCCCCATAGGGGGATCCAAAAAATTTGATCTGAGGAGATGGAGTCTTGGTATTATCGAGAAAATTTGATCCGAGGAGATGGAGAATTTCGAAAACCCCATAGGGGAGAATCCAAAAACCTTGATCCAAGGAGATGGAGAATTTCGAAAACCCCATAGGGGGGATCCAAAAACTTGATCCGAGGAGATGGAGAATTTCGAAAACCCCATAGGGGGGGAATCCAAAAACTTGTATTATCGAGAAATTTTTTGGGTTGGGGGATCCGAGGAAGTGGAGACTTTGATATTGAGAAATTTTTGGGGGATGGGGGGTGAAAGTGGGAGGGGGAACCTCAAAAATTTGATCCGAGGAGATGGAGAGCACAAGAAAATGAAATTCAAAAAAAATTCGAAAAAAATCGGAAAAAAATTCGAGGCGCGGGGGCGATCCGGACGACGCTGCAGAAGGCGCAGCAGAAGGCGCGGGCGGGGGTCGCGAAGGGCGCGGGCGGGCGCGCGGGCGGGGCGCGCGGGCGGGGCGCGCGGCGGGGGGTCGCGAAGGGGGGGGTCGTGGGCGGGGGTATTGGTTGGGGGGGTCGTGGGCGGGGGTCGTGGTCAAGGTCAAAGTCAAACCGGAAGTAACACCTAGGTGTGAAAAGGGGACCGCTCAGTGGAAGGCTTAAACCGGAAGGGACCGCTCTGTAGAAGGAGCTAAACCGGAAGGGACCGCTCTGTAGAAATTATGACTACTTATATGCAATAAGATCACAGTAAAAAGGTGATTTTAAAATATGCAAAACAACCATTGTGAAAGAGTAGTGAAATTCCAAGCGCTTTCGTGACTATTCACAGTGTCAAGGAACTATATATATATTATATATATATATATATATATATATATATATATATATATATATATATATATATATATATATATATATATGTTGCAAGTGTATGGTGTAGGAGGTAGGTTACTGAAAGCAGTGAAGAGTTTTTACGAGGATAGTGAGGCTCAAGTTAGAGTATGTAGGAAAGAGGGAAATTTTTTCCCAGTAAAAGTAGGCCTTAGACAAGGATGTGTGATGTCACCGTGGTTGTTTAATATATTTATAGATGGGGTTGTAAGAGAAGTAAATGCGAGGGTCTTGGCAAGAGGCGTGGAGTTAAAAGATAAAGAATCACACACAAAGTGGGAGTTGTCACAGCTGCTCTTTGCTGATGACACTGTGCTCTTGGGAGATTCTGAAGAGAAGTTGCAGAGATTGGTGGATGAATTTGGTAGGGTGTGCAAAAGAAGAAAATTAAAGGTGAATACAGGAAAGAGTAAGGTTATGAGGATAACAAAAAGATTAGGTGATGAAAGATTGAATATCAGATTGGAGGGAGAGAGTATGGAGGAGGTGAACGTATTCAGATATTTGGGAGTGGACGTGTCAGCGGATGGGTCTATGAAAGATGAGGTGAATCATAGAATTGATGAGGGAAAAAGAGTGAGTGGTGCACTTAGGAGTCTGTGGAGACAAAGAACTTTGTCCTTGGAGGCAAAGAGGGGAATGTATGAGAGTATAGTTTTACCAACGCTCTTATATGGGTGTGAAGCGTGGGTGATGAATGTTGCAGCGAGGAGAAGGCTGGAGGCAGTGGAGATGTCATGTCTGAGGGCAATGTGTGGTGTGAATATAATGCAGAGAATTCGTAGTTTGGAAGTTAGGAGGAGGTGCGGGATTACCAAAACTGTTGTCCAGAGGGCTGAGGAAGGGTTGTTGAGGTGGTTCGGACATGTAGAGAGAATGGAGCGAAACAGAATGACTTCAAGAGTGTATCAGTCTGTAGTGGAAGGAAGGCGGGGTAGGGGTCGGCCTAGGAAGGGTTGGAGGGAGGGGGTAAAGGAGGTTTTGTGTGCGAGGGGCTTGGACTTCCAGCAGGCATGCGTGAGCGTGTTTGATAGGAGTGAATGGAGACAAATGGTTTTTAATACTTGACGTGCTGTTGGAGTGTGAGCAAAGTAACATTTATGAAGGGATTCAGGGAAACCGGCAGGCCGGACTTGAGTTCTGGAGATGGGAAGTACAGTGCCTGCACTCTGAAGGAGGGGTGTTAATGTTGCAGTTTTAAAAACTGTAGTGTAAAGCACCCTTCTGGCAAGACAGTGATGGAGTGAATGATGGTGAAAGTTTTTCTTTTTCGGGCCACCCTGCCTTGGTGGGAATCGGCCGGTGTGATAATAAATAAAAAATAAATATATATATATATATATATATGTATATATATATATATATATATATATATATATATATATATATATATATATATATATATATATATATATATATATATATATATATATATATATATATATATATATATATCAGTAACAGAACTGCACTAGCCAAGGACCCGAACCCATGCTGCTTTGTCCTGCCTCATGGTGGGCGAAAGCACATGACTCCCCAATCCACTGGACCATACGAGCCTTAAGAGTTGCGCATCCAGCAGAACTGGATGTTGTACTCGCATGTATATATATATATATATATATATATATATATATATATATATATATATATATATATATATATATATATATATATATATATATATATATATATATATATATATATATATATATATATATATATATATATATATATATATATATATATATATATATATATATATATATATATATATATATATATATATAAATTGTAGTAGGTTGGTAGACAGCAACCACCCAGGGAAGTACTGACCGCCTGCCAAGTGAGTGTAAAACGAAAGCCTGTAATTGTTTTACATGATGGTAGGATTCCTGGTGTCTTTTGTCTGTCTCATAAATATGCAAGATTACAGGTACGTCTTGCTACTTCTACTTACACTTAGGTCATACTACACATACATGTACACGTGTATTTATACACAATCATCTGAGTTTTCTTAGATTTTATCTTAGGTCTTGTTCTTATTACTTGTCCTTTTATATCCATGGGGAAGTGGAATAAGAATCTTTCCTCCGTAAGCCATGCGTGTTGTAAAAGTCAACTAAAATGCCGGGAACAATGGGCTAGTAACCCCTTTTCCTGTAATAATTACTAAAAAGAATAAGAAGAAAATTATCAAAGTGGGAAGTCTGAATGTGCGTGGATGTTGTGCGAATGATAAGAAAGAGATGATTGTGGATGTTGTGAATGAGAAGAAACTGGATGTCCTGGCTTTAAGTGAAACAAAGCTGAAGGAGGTGGGTGAATTTCAGTGGAGAGGAATAAATGGGATTAGGTCAGGGGTTTCAAATAGAGTTAGAGCTAAAAAAGGAGTATCAATAATGTTGAAGGATAAGCTATGGCAGGAAAAGAGGGACTATAAATGCATTAATTCAAGGATTATGTGGAGTAAAATAAAGGTTGGATGTGAGAAGTGGGTTATAGTAAGCGTATATGCGCCTGGGGAAGAGAGAAGTATAGAGGAAAGAGAGAGAGATTTTGGGAAATGTTGATTGAGTGCTTGGGGAGTTTTGAACCAAGTGTGAGAGTAATGGTGGATGGGGATTTTAATGCTAAAGTGGGTAAAAATGTTGTGGAAAGTGTAGTAGGTAAATCTGGGGTGCCAGGGGTAAATGAAAATGGGGAGCCTTTAATTGAGCTATGTGTAGAAAGAGGTTTGGTAATAAGTAATGCACATTTTATGAAAAAGAGGAAAAATAAATATACTAGGTATGACATAGCACGTAATGAAAGTAGTTCGTTAGATTATGTATTGGTGGATAAAAGGTTGATGGGTAGGCTTCAGGATGTACACGTTTATAGAGGGGCAACTGATATATCGAATCATTATCTAGTTGTAGCTATAGTTAGAGAAAGAGATAGATGGGATAAGAGGAAAATGATAACAACAAGTAAGAGGGAGATGAAAGTGTACAAACTAAGGGAGGAGGAAGTTCAGGTGAAATATAACCATCTACTGGCAGAAAGGTGGGCTGGTGCAAGTATGAGTAGTGGGGGGGGGGCTGAAGAGGGTTGGAATAGTTTAAAAATGCAGTCTTAGAATGTAGGGCAGAAGTTTGTGGTTATAGGAGGGTGGGTGCAGGAGGAAAGAGGAGTGATTGGTGGAATGATGAAGTAAAAGGTGTGATAAAAGAGAAAAGTTAGCTTATGAGAGGTTTTTACAAAGCAGAAGTGTTATATGAAGAGTAGAGTATATGGAGAGTAAAAGAAAGGTGAAAAGAATGGTGAGAGAGTGCAAAAGGAGAGCAGATGATAGAGTGGGAGAGGCACTGTGAAGAAATTTTAATGAAAATAAGAAAAAAATTTGGAGTGAGTTAAACAAGTTAAGAAAGCCTAGGGAACAAATGGATTTGTCAGTTAAAAACAAAGTAGGGGATTTAGTAGATGGGGAGATGGAGGTATTGGGTAGGTGTAGAGAATATTTTGAGGAACTTTTAAATGTTGACGAAGAAAGGGAGGCGGTAATTTCATTTACTGGCCAGGGAGGTATAACATCTTATAGGAGTGAAGATGAGCAGGATGTGAGTGCGGGGGAGGTGCGTGAGGCATTACGTAGGATGAGAGGGGGTAAAGAAGCTGGAACTGAAGGGATCATAACAGAAATGTTAAAAGCAGGGAGGGGGGGCATAGTGTTGGAGTGGTTGGTATTTTTGTTTAATAAATGTATGAAACAGGGGAAGGTACCTAGGGACTGGCAGACAGCATGTATAGTCCCTTTATATAAAGGGAAGGGGGACAAAAGAGATTGTAAAAATTATAGAGGAATAAGTTTATTGAGTATACCAGGAAAAGTGTACGGTAGGGTTATTATTGAAAGAATTAGAGGTAAGACAGAATGTAGAATTGTGGATGAGCAAGGAGGTTTCAGAGTGGGTAGGGGATGTGTAGATCAAGTGTTTACATTGAAGCATATATGTGAACAATATTTAGATAAACATAGGGAAGCTTTTATTGCATTTATGGATTTAGAAAAAGCATATGATAGAGTGGATAGGAGAGCAATGTGGCAGATGTTGCAAGTATATGGAATAGGTGTTAAGTTACTAAATGCTGTAAAGAGTTTTTATGAGGACAGTGAGGCTCAGGTTATGGTGTGCAGAAGAGAGGGAGACTACTTCCCGGTAAAAGTAGGTCTTAGATAAGGATGTGTAATGTCACCATGGTTGTTTAATATATTAATAGATGGGGTTGTAAAAGAAGTAAACGCTAGGGTGTTCGGGAGAGGGATGAGAATAAATTAAAGGGAATTAAATACGAAATGGGAAGTGTCACAGTTACTTTTTGCTGATGATACTGTGTAAAGGTTAGTGGATAAGTTTGGGAGTGTGTGTAAAGGTAGAAAGTAAGGTCATGAGGGTATCAAATGATTAAGATAAAGAAAAATTTGATATCAAATTGGGGAGGAGGAGTATGGAAGAAGTGAATGTTTTCAGACATTTTGGAGTTTACTTGTCAGTGGATGGATTTATGAAGGATGAGGTTAATCATAGAACTGATGAAGGAAAAAAAGGCGAGTGGTGCATTGAGATATATATGTGGAGGCAAAAAATGTTATCTGTGGAGGCAAAGACGGGAATGTATGAAAGTATAGTAGTACCAACACTCTTATATGGGTGTGAAGCTTGGGTTGTAAATGCTGCAGCGAGGAGGTGCTTGGAGGCAGTGGAGATGTCCTGTCTAAGGGCAATATGTAGTGTAAAAATTATGCAGAAAATTCGGAGTGTGGAAATTAGGAGAAGGTGTGGAGTCAATAAAAGTATTAGTCAGAGGGCTGAAGAGGGTTTGTTGAGGTGGTTTGATCATTTAGAGAGAATGGATCAAAGTAGAATGACATGGAAAGCATAAAAATCTGTAGGGGAAGGAAGGCGGGGTAGGGGTCGTCCTCGAAAAGGCTGGAGGGAGAGGGTAAAGGAATTGTTGTGGGCGAGGGGTTTGGACTTCCAGCAAGCGTGCGTGAGCGTGTTAGATAGGAGTGAATGGAGACGAATGGTATTTGGGACCTGACGAGCTGTTGGAATGTGAGCAGGGTAATATTTAGTGAAGGGATTCAGGGAAACCGGTTATTTTATATAACCGGACTTGAGTCCTGTAAATGGGAAGTACAATGCCTGCACTCTAAAGGAGGGGTTTGGGATATTGCCAGTTTGGAGGGATATATTGTGTATTTTTATACGTATATACTTCTAAACTGTTGTATTCTGGGCACCTCTGAAAAAACAGTGATTATGTGTGAGTGAGGTGAAAGTGTTGAATGATGATGAATGTATTCTCTTTTAGGGGATTTTCTCTCTTTTTGGGTCACCCTGCCTCGGTGGGAGACGGTTGACTTCTTAAATATATATATATATATATATATATATATATATATATATATATATATATATATATATATATATATATATATATATATATATATATATATATATATATATATATATATAAATATATATATATATATATATATATATATATATATATATATATATATATATATATATATATATATATATATATATATATATATATATATATATATGCAAAACAACCACTCTGAAAGAATAGAGAAATTCCAAGCGTTTCGTGACTACTCATATTATCAAGGAACTTTGAAAGTAAAGCATCCAAGGAAGGTATATAAGGGGTCTGGCCAACACCTCACTATCAGATCCCACAACGGTTAAACACCTGACGCGCGCCGGCCCAACTGGACAGGTCCTTTGCACAACCCACCAACAAACTATTCTACCCAAGAAAATTTTTAAAATTATTATTTGTCCAGTGTATTATTAAATTCTTCCCAAATTCTATTAATTATAAATGAATCTAATTTATATAAACCAAAGGAAATATTCATATTATTGGCAAAACTGCTTTTTATGAAACAAGATTCAATTATATTCCTGTCGACCATGGACTTGCTTGATACTACTTTCTCAACTTTTTGAAAATCAATTGGATGGTTAAAATCTCTTAAATGAATAAATAGAGCATTGGAATCTTGTCCAGTTCTAATGCTATATTTATGTTGTTTTAATCTTAGTTCGAGATTTTTACCAGTTTGACCGTAATAAACTTTATCGCAAATTTTACAAGGAATCTTATAGACACATCCATCAGCATTTTGGGGGGAATTCTTTATCAAAAGTTTTTTTTACTGTATCAAGATTTTTGAATACAACTTTGATATTAAAAGTCTTAAGAAGAGAAGGCATATCAGCCAAGTTTTCATGGTAAGGGAGAACCAACATATTTTTAGTTGAATAAGGCTGGTTGTCCCTTTTTGGATTGTAAAAAGTATTTCTAGCAACTTTAAAAGATTTATCAATTACATTTCTTGGGTATTTTAAATCATTAGCTATTTCATAAATTTTGGATATTTCCTCATCTATGAACTCAGGACTACAAATTCGTAAAGCTCTTAAAAACATTGATGAGAAAACAGACAGTTTGACTCTATCTTGAGGTGTTGGCCAGACCCCTTACATACATTCCTTGGATGCTTTACTTTCATAGTTCCTTGATAATGTGAGTAGTCACGAAAGCGCTTGGAATTTCTCTATTCTTTCAGAGTGGTTGTTTTGCATATTCTGAAATCACCTGTTTACTGTGATCTTATTGCATATATATATATATATATATATATATATATATATATATATATATATATATATATATATATATATATATATATATATATACGTATATATATACATATATATATTATAATAAATATATATATATATATATATATGTCGTGCCGAATATGTAAAACTGGTCAATTAGGAAGAACTCATTTAAAATTAAGTCCTTTCTAAAATTTTCTCATTTACGTTTAAAGATATATTTTTTTCATTAATGTTGATGTAAAAATTTATAATTTTGCACCAAAAGGAACTTAGAAAACTTACCTAACCTTACTATAATGAGCGCAATTTATTTTAGCCTAACCTAACTAAATATAATTTAGATTTGTTTACAATAATTTAATACTAAACAAACACAGTGAAATATATTTTTTTCGTTAGGTTCAGAATGATTTTGGAGAAATTACTGCATACACAAATTTTCACTTGTCCTATATGGCAAGATGAGCGTTGCTTTTTAAGCCAAGATCGCAAGTTCTGCCTATTCGGCATATATATATATATATATATATATATATATATATATATATATATATATATATATATATATATATATATATATATATATATATATATATTATAGGTAGTAGGTTGGTAGACAGCAACCGCCCAGGGAGGTACTACCGTCCTGCCAAGTGAGTGTAAAACGAAAGCCTGTAATTGTTTTACATGATGGTAGGATTGCTGGTGTCCTTTTTTCTGTCTCATGAACATGCAAGATTTCAGGTACGTCTTGCTACTTCTACTTACACTTAGGTCACACTACACATACATGTACAAGCACATATATACACACCCCTCTGGGTTTTCTTCTATTTTCTTTCTAGTTCTTATTCTTGTTTATTTCCTCTTATCTCCATGGGGAAGTGGAACAGAATTCTTCCTCCGTAAGCCATGCGTGTTGTAAGAGGCAACTAAAATGCCGGGAGCAAGGGGCTAGTAACCTCTTCTCCTGTATATATTACTAAATGTAAAAGGAGAAACTTTCGTTTTTCCTTTTGGGCCACCCCGCCTCGGTGGGATACGGCCGGTGTGTTGAAAGAAAGAAAGATATATATATATATATATATATATATATATACATATATATATCTAGCTATATCTCTATATATATATATATATATATATATATATATATATATATATATATATATATATATATATATATATATATATATATATATATATATATATATATATATATATATTTATATATATATATATATATATATATATATATATATATATATATATATATATATATATATATATATATATATATATATATATATATATATATATATATATATATATATATATTTATATTTATATATATATATATATCAAAGTGATCCGTTCCTTATCCTAGTCAATATGAAGGTTTAATGTAATTGGCCACAACAAGATAAAAACTGCATCAGTTACAGACAACTGACCTTCTCCTGGATCTCCTGGGCGGTGGCTTTCGTGTGTTCCAGATTCTCTACAAGCGCTGTGTCTCCTAAGAAGTTGCCTCCGGCCGATGACAGGCGACTAAGCAGATCATCTTCTAGGTGCTTTAGTTGAATTTTGAAATCATTCTGCTGCTTGGTCAGGTTGTACTGGAAATACATACAGAAAAGATTAACTTTGTAATCTGTGAGTGTGGTATCATGATGTATATTTCAAGTTGTTCCACACATATTTATAAAATAACAGTCCCGTAAGTTGAATCGGTCATTTACAGTTTAAATTGCTTAAAGGAGGCATAGTCACGTTTCCACACCTTTTTTTTTTTTTAAATCTACTCATCAAAATGATATCTACACATTTCTCCTGTCTTCCACGTAGCGCACATCATTACTGAACCTTTGGAGCATATTATTGACTGGAAATTAAATCCCCAGAAGTATGACACTGATCATAACATATTTACATACGCCAAAAGCTCAATGAGTCCTTTCCTTCGTTCACTGAGCTGGTACTGACACGTTGAAGCTTATCAGATATTACGTTCTCTAGTAATAAACAAACGTTCGGAGGAAGTAACCGAAAGGTTATTAAAAATTTTAGTAAACACTTGAAGGTATCCCATCAGGGATACTATATTAATATCTCCATTAATTCATGAACAACTAACGTTCTTCAATAGTTCAAAAACTGTTATTTTTTTTGGGGGGGGGGGCGTACACAGTGCATATGTAGACTACATGATCCAAATACTAATTATCGCCAATATAATTTTCTGTGCATTCAACTAATTTGTTTCCATAAATACTATATGCCTATTTAAACTGACAGGTCATAAATCTGTACATAGATTTTGAAATGAAATAAACTAATATAAAATATCTCAAGTTGGTATACGTAAATTTATGTTAAAAAATTATATTCCTTGTCTGACTGCCAAAGAAAAGCTTCTCATAAGCAATCATTAAAAAACATTATTTTAAAGATTTTATAAACTAATTGACGTTGTAGTGGACAGGCTTAGGCTTGGTTACTAGTACTGACTGATGTTGTAGTGGCCAGGCTTAGGCTTGGTTACTAGTACTGACTGATGTTGTAGTGGCCAGGCTTAGGCTTGGTTACTAGTACTGACTGATGTTGTAGTGGCCAGGCTTACGCTTGGTTACTAGTACTGACTGATGTTGTAGTGGCCAGGCTTACGCTTGGTTACTAGTACTGAGTGATGTTGCAGTGGCCAGGCTTAGGCTTGGTTACTAGTACTGACTCATGTTGTAGTGGCCATGCTTACGCTTGGTTACTAGTCCTGACTGATGTTGTAGTGGCCAGGCATAGGCTTGGTTACTAGTACTGACTGATGTTGTAGTGGCCAGGCTTAGGCTTGGTTACTAGTACTGACTGATGTTGTAGTAACCAGGCTTACGCTTGGTTACTAGTACTGACTGATGTTGTAGTGGCCAGGCTTAGGCTTGGTTACTAGTACTGACTGATGTTGTAGTGGCCCGGCTTAGGCTTGGTTACTAGTACTGACTGATGTTGTAGTGGCCAGGCTTAGGCTTGGTTACTAGTACTGACTGATGTTGTAGTGGCCAGGCTTAGGCTTGGTTACTAGTACTGACTGATGTTGTAGTGGCCCGGCTTAGGCTTGGTTACTAGTACTGACTGATGTTGTAGTGGCCAGGCTTAGGCTTGGTTACTAGTACTGACTGATGTTGTAGTGGCAAGGCTTAGGCTTGGTTACAAGTACTGACTGATGTTGTAGTGGCCAGGCTTACGTTTGGTTACTAGTACTGACTGATGTTGTAGTGGCCCGGCTTAGGCTTTGTTACTAGTACTGACTGATGTTGTAGTGGCCAGGCTTAGGCTTGGTTACTAGTACTGACTGATGTTGTAGTGGCCAGGCTTAGGCTTGGTTACTAGTACTGACTGATGTTGTAGTGGCCAGGCTTAGGCTTGGTTACTAGTACTGACTGATGTTGTAGTGGCCAGGCTTAGGCTTGGTTACTAGTACTGACTGATGTTGTAGTGGCCAGGCTTACGCTTGGTTACTAGTACTGACTGATGTTGTAGTGGACAGGCTTAGGCTTGGTTACAAGTACTGACTGATGTTGTAGTGGCCAGGCTTAGGCTTGGTTACTAGTACTGACTGATGTTGTAGTGGCCAGGCTTAGGCTTGGTTACAAGTACTGACTGATGTTGTAGTGGCCAGGCTTACGCTTGGTTACTAGTACTGACTGATGTTGTAGTGGCCAGGCTTAGGCTTGGTTACTAGTACTGACTGATGTTGTAGTGGCCAGGCTTAGGCTTGGTTACTAGTACTGACTGATGTTGTAGTGGCCAGGCTTAGGCTTGGTTACTAGTACTGACTGATGTTGTAGTGGCCAGGCTAACGCTTGGTTACTAGTACTGACTGATGTTGTAGTGGCCAGGCTTACGCTTGGTTACAAGTACTGACTGATGTTGTAGTGGCCAGGCTTACGCTTGGTTACTAGTACTGACTGATGTTGTAGTGGCCAGGCTTAGGCTTGGTTACTAGTACTGACTGATGTTGTAGTGGCCAGGCTTAGGCTTGGTTACTAGTACTGACTGATGTTGTAGTGGCCAGGCTTAGGCTTGGTTACTAGTACTGACTGATGTTGTAGTGGCCAGGCTTAGGCTTGGTTACAAGTACTGACTGATGTTGTAGTGGCCAGGCTTAGGCTTGGTTACTAGTACTGACTGATGTTGTAGTGGCCAGGCTTAGGCTTGGTTACTAGTACTGACTGATGTTGTAGTGGCCAGGCTTAGGCTTGGTTACAAGTACTGACTGATGTTGTAGTGGCCAGGCTTAGGCTTGGTTACTAGTACTGACTGATGTTGTAGTGGCCAGGCTAACGCTTGGTTACTAGTACTGACTGATGTTGTAGTGGCCAGGCTTACGCTTGGTTACAAGTACTGACTGATGTTGTAGTGGCCAGGCTTACGCTTGGTTACTAGTACTGACTGATGTTGTAGTGGCCAGGCTTACGCTTGGTTACTAGTACTGACTGATGTTGTAGTGGCCAGGCTTAGGCTTGGTTACTAGTACTGACTGACGTTGTAGTGGCCAGGCTTAGGCTTGGTTACTAGTACTGACTGATGTTGTAGTGGCCAGGCTTAGGCTTGGTTACAAGTACTGACTGATGTTGTAGTGGCCAGGCTTAGGCTTGGTTACAAGTACTGACTGATGTTGTAGTGGACAGGCTTAGGCTTGGTTTCAAGTACTGACTGATGTTGTAGTGGCCAGGCTTAGGCTTGGTTACAAGTACTGACTGATGTTGTAGTGGCCAGGCTTAGGCTTGGTTACAAGTACTGACTGATGTTGTAGTGGCCAGGCTTAGGCTTGGTTACAAGTACTGACTGATGTTGTAGTGGCCAGGCTCAAGCTTGGTTACAAGTACTGACTGATGTTGTAGTGGCCAGGCTTAGGCTTGGATACATTTACTGACTGATGTTGTAGTGGACAGGCTTAGGCTTGGTTATAAGTACTGACTGATGTAGTAGTGGCCAGGCTTAGGCTTGGTTACAAGTACTGTCTGGTGTTGTAGTGGACATGCTTAGGCTTGGTTACAAGTACTGACTGATGTTGTAGTGGACAAGCTTAGGCTTGGTTACAAGTACTGACTGATGTTGTAGTGGACAGGCTTATGTTTGGTTACTAGTACTGACTGATGTTGTAGTGGACAGGCTTAGGCTTGGTGACAAGTACTGACTGATATTGTAGTGGACAGGCTTAGGCTTGGTTACAAGTACTGACTGGTGTTGTAGCGGACAGGCTTAGACTTGGTTACAAGTACTGACTGATGTTGCAGTGGACAGGCTTATGCTTGGTTACTAGTAATGACTGATGTAGTAGTGGCCAGGCTTATGCTTGGTTACAAGTACTGACTGATGTTGTAGTGGCCAGGCTTAGGTTTGGTTACAAGTACTGACTGATGTTGTAGTGGACAGGCTTAGGCTTGGTTACAAGTACTGACTGATATTGTAGTGGCCAGGCGTAGGCTTGGCTACAAGTACTGACTGATGTTGTAGTGGACAGGCTTAGGCTTGGTTACAAGTACTGACTGATGTTGTAGTGGACAAGCTTAGGCTTGGTTACAAGTACTGACTGGTGTTGTAGTAGCCAGGCTTAGGCTTGGTTACATTTACTGACTGATGTTGTAGTATACAGGCTTAGACTTGGTAATAAGTACTGACTGATGTAGTAGTGGCCAGGCTTAGGCTTGGTTACAAGTACTGACTGCTATTATAGTGGACAGGCGTAGGTTTGGTTACAAGTACTGACTGATGTTGTAGTGGACAGGCTTATGCTTGGTTACTAGTAATGACTGATGTAGTAGTGGCCAGGCTTATGCTTGGTTACAAGTACTGACTGATGTTGTAGTGGACAAGCTTAGGCTTGGTTACAAGTACTGACTGATGTTGTAGTGGTCAGGCTTATGTTTGGTTACAAGTAATGACTGATGTTGTAGTGGTCAGGATTAGGCTTGGTTACTAGTACTAACTGATGTAGTAGTGGCCAGGCTTAGGCTTGGTTACAAGTACTGACTGATGTTGTAGTGGACAGGCTTATGTTTGGTTACTAGTACTGACTGATGTTGTAGTGGACAGGCTTAGGCTTGGTTACTAGTACTGACTGATGTAGTAGTGGCCAGGCTTAGGCTTGGTTACAAGTACTGACTGATGTTGTAGTGGACAGGCTTAGGTTTGGTTACAAGTACTGACTGATGCTGTAGTGGACAGGCTTATGCTTGGTTACTAGTACTGACTGATGTTTTAGTGGCCAGGCTTAGGCTTGGTTACAAGTACTGACTGATGTTGTAGTGGACAGGCTTAGGCTTGGTTACATTTACTGACTGATGTTGTAGTGGACAGGCTTAGGCTTGGTTATAAGTACTGACTGATGTTGTAGTGGCCATGCTTAGGCTTGGTTACAAGTACTGACTGGTGTTGTAGTGGTCAGGCTTAGGCTTTGTTACATTTACTGACTGATGTTGTAGTGGACAGGCTTAGGCTTGGTTATAAGTACTGACTGATGTAGTAGTGGCCAGGCTTAGGCTTGGTTACAAGTACTGACTGTTGTTGTAGTGGACAGGCTTAGGTTTGCTTACAAGTACTGAATGATATTGTAGTAGCCGGGCTTAGGCTTGGTTACAAGTACTGACTGATGTTGTAGTGGACAGGCTTAGGCTTGGTTACATTTACTGACTGATGTTGTAGTGGACAGGCTTAGGCTTGGTTATAAGTACTGACTGATGTTGTAGTGGCCAAGCTTAGGCTTGGTTACAAGTACTGACTGGTGTTGTAGTGGCCAGGCTTAGGCTTGGTTACATTTACTGACTGATGTTGTAGTGGACAGGCTTAGGCTTGGTTATAAGTACTGACTGATGAAGTAGTGGCCAGGCTTAGGCTTGGTTACAAGTACTGACTGTTGTTGTAGTGGACAGGCTTAGGCTTGGTTACAAGTACTGAATGATATTGTAGTAGCCAGGCTTAGGCTTGGCTACAAGTACTGACTGATGTAGTAGTGAACAGGCTTAGGCTTGGTTACGAGTACTGACTGATGTTGTAGTGGACAGGCTTAGGCTTGGTTACTAGTACTAACTGATGTAGTAGTGGCCAGGCTTAGGCTTTGTTACAAGTACTGACTGATGTTGTTGTGGACAGGTTTGGGTTTGGTTACAAGTTCTGACTGATGTTGTAGTGGACAGGCTTAGGTTTGGTTACAAGTACTGACTGATCTTGTAGTGGACAGGCTTAGGCTTGGTTACAAGTACTGACTGATGTTGTAGTGGACAGGCTTAGGCTTGGTTACTAGTACTGACTGATGTTGTAGTGGCCAGGCTTAGGCTTGGTTACAAGTACTGACTGATGTTGTGGTGGACAGGCTTAGGCTTTGTTACAAGTACTGACTGATGTTGTAATGGACAGGCTTAGGCTTGGTTACAAGTACTGACTGATGTTGTAGTGGACAGGCTAAGGCTTGGCTACTAGTACTGAATGATGTTGTAGTGGCCAGGCTTACGCTTGGTTACAAGTACTGACTGATGTTGTAGTGGACAGGCTTGGGCTTGGTTACAAGTGCTGACTGATGTTGTAGTGGACAGGCTTAGGCTTGGTTACAAGTACTGACTGATGTAGAAGTGGCCAAGCTTAGGCTTGGTTACAATTGCTGACTGATGTTGTAGTGGAGAGGCTTAGGTTTGGTTACAAGTAATGACTGATGTAGTAGTGGCCAGGCTTAGTATTGGTTACAAGTACTGACTGATGTTGTAGTGGACAGGCTTAGGCTTGGTTACTAGTACGAACTGATGTAGTAGTGGACAGGCTTAGGTTTGGTTACAAGTAATGACTGGTGTTGTAGTGGACAGGCTTAGGCTTGGTTACTAGTACTAACTGATGTAGTAGTGGACAGGCTTAGGTTTGGTTACAAGTAATGACTGGTGTTGTTGTGGCCAGGCTTCGGCTTGGTTACAAGTACTGACTGATGTTGTAGTGGACAGGCTTGGTTACTAGTACTGACTGATGTAGTAGTGGCCAGGCTTAGGCTTGGTTACGAGTACTACTTCTGGCAGTTTGGGAGACACACAGATGATGATCAAACCAAATGAAAATTATGTGGTCAGGAATGTGGTCGCTGATCGCTGTCTTGAACACTATGTGCTTAATTATCTACTTATTGAGGAATATAGCTACAGACAGTACAAAAACCTATGTGATATTTCAAGATATATTGTTAATGAAAATAAGATACCAGATACAATAAGCAAATTTCCTAAATTTGTTTGTAACAGATGAAAGAAATGAAGATATAAATCCAATTGTACTCCTGTTAACCTTTTCGTGGCGTAGTTCCTAGGCCTTCTGTGTATCCATATGTATTTGGAGTGCACAATAAACTCATCGATAGAATAGTAGTTAAGTTCCGCTTTGTTGAGGAAAGAAAGATTTATAATTATTTGTCTTGTTTCACAAATGCTTTATCTGATGTGGCTGGAAATAAAGAGGATTGTTCATTTTCAAGAGTCATTATGAACTGGTCCTTTTGAACATCTTTACTTTTCAGGGAGATGTGTGTTTGAAAATGATTAGTTTCTTCACAGAAGCTTTCTCCAGCGAGCTCAATATCTGGTCCCTGGACGACGGTACCCTAGCTGGCACAATAGAATCTCTCCTAGAGGACATCAGTAAAATTAAAGATATGGGAGAAAGTCTGGGCCTTTCTTTAAACCCCACGAAATGTGAAATAGTTTCTACCAATCAACAGATGATCCAGAATATTAGTGCCGTTTTACCAGGAGCACGAGCCATTGATCCAGCCAATAGCACTCTCCTTGGTGCTCCTCTTGGGTCCAATGCCATCGATCTGATCCTAGAAAATAAAGTCTCAGACCTCCGGACAATGGAAAGCAGGATGAGAAACATTGACACACACGATGCCTTCTACCTACTCACCAGGTGCCTGGCAATCCCAAAACTTACCTACTTTCTGAGATGCTCCCCGATTCCTTATTAAGATGTCGGAATGCTGTTCTGAGGTTTGCTAGGCGCCCATATGCTGCAGCAGTTATTTGATTGATGTGCACTTCAGGAGATGTGCGTGGTGTTATACTCACCCCAAGATCTTTTTCCTTGAGAGAGGTTTGTAGTCTCTGGCCCCCTAGACTGTACTCCGTCTGCGGTCTTCTTTGCCCTTCCCTAATCTTCATGACTTTGCACTTGGTGGGGTTGAACTCCATGAGCCAATTGCTGGACCAGGTCTGCAACCTGTCCAGATCCCTTTGCAGTTCTGCCTGGTCTTCAATCGAATGAATACTTCTCATCAACTTCACGTCATCTGCAAACAGGGACACTTCGGAGTCTATTCCTTCCGTCATGTCGTTCACAAATACCAGAAACAGCACTGGTCCAAGGACTGACCCCTGTGGGACCCCTCTGGTCACAGGTGCCTACTCTGTGTGTGTGTGTGTGTGTGTGTGTGTGTGTGTGTGTGTGTGTGTGTGTGTGTGTGTGTGTGTGTGTGTGTGAGTGTGTGTGTGTGTGTGTGTGTGTGTGTGTGTGTGAGTGTGTGTGTGTGTGTGTGTGTGTGTGTGTGTGTGTGCGTGTGTGTGTGTGTGTGTGTGTGTGTGTGTGTGTGTGTGTGTGTGTGTGTGTGTGTGCGTGTGTGTGTGTGTGTGTGTGTGTGTGTGTGTGTGTGAGTGTACTCACCTAGTTGTACTCACCTAGTTGAGGTTGCGGGGGTCAAGTCCGAGCTCCTGGCCCCGCCTCTTCACTGATCGCTACTAGGTCACTCTCCCTGAGCCGTGAGCTTTATCATACCTCTGCTTAAAGCTATGTATGGATCCTGCCTCCACTACATCGCTTCCCAAACTATTCCACTTACTGACTACTCTGTGGCTGAAGAAATACTTCCTAACATCCCTGTGATTCATCTGTGTCTTCAGCTTCCAACTGTGTCCCCTTGTTACTGTGTCCAATCTCTGGAACATCCTGTCTTTGTCCACCTTGTCAATTCCTCTCAGTATTTTGTATGTCGTTATCATGTCCCCCCTATCTCTCCTGTCCTCCAGTGTCGTCAGGTTGATTTCCCTTAACCTCTCCTCGTAGGACATACCTCTTAGCTCTGGGACTAGTCTTGTTGCAAACCTTTGCATTTTCTCTAGTTTCTTCACGTGCTTGGCTAGGTGTGGGTTCCAAACTGGTGCCGCATACTCCAATATGGGCCTAACGTACACGGTGTACAGGGTCCTGAATGATTCCTTATTAAGATGTCGGAATGCTGTTCTGAGGTTTGCTAGGCGCCCATATGCTGCAGCAGTTATTTGGTTGATGTGCGCTTCAGGAGATGTGCCTGGTGTTATACTCACCCCAAGATCTTTTTCCTTGAGTGAGGTTTGTAGTCTCTGGCCCCCTAGACTGTACTCCGTCTGCGGTCTTCTTTGCCCTTCCCCAATCTTCATGACTTTGCACTTGGTGGGATTGAACTCCAGGAGCCAATTGCTGGACCAGGTCTGCAGCCTGTCCAGATCCCTTTGTAGTTCTGCCTGGTCTTCGATCGAGTGAATTCTTGTCATCAACTTCACGTCATCTGCAAACAGGGACACCTCAGAGTCTATTCCTTCCGTCATGTCGTTCACAAATACCAGAAACAGCACTGGTCCTAGGACTGACCCCTGCGGGACCCCGCTGGTCACAGGTGCCCACTCTGACACCTCGCCGCTGTCTTCCTGACAAGTATTCCCTGATCCATTGTAGTGCCTTCCCTGTTATCCCTGCTTGGTCCTCCAGTTTTTGCACCAATCTCTTGTGGGGAACTGTGTCAAACGCCTTCTTGCAGTCCAAGAAAATGCAATCCACCCACCCCTCTCTCTCTTGTCTTACTGCTGTCACCATGTCATAGAACTCCAGTAGGTTTGTGACACAGGATTTCCTGTCCCTGAAACCATGTTGGCTGCTGTTGATGAGATCGTTCCTTTCTAGGTGTTCCACCACTCTTCTCCTGATAATCTTCTCCATGATTTTGCATACTATACATGTCAGCGACACTGGTCTGTAGTTTAATGCTTCATGTCTGTCTCCTTTTTTAAAGATTGGGACCACATTTGCTGTCTTCCATGCCTCAGGCAATCTCCCTGTTTCGATAGATGTATTGAATATTGTTGTTAGGGGTACACATAGCTCCTCTGCTCCCTCTCTCAATACCCGTGGGGAGATGTTATCTGGCCCCATTGCCTTTGAGGTATCTAGCTCACTCAGAAGCCTCTTCACTTCTTCCTCGGTTGTGTGCACTGTGTCCAGCACTTGGTGGTGTGCCCCACCTCTCCGTCTTTCTGGAGTCCCTTCTGTCTCCTCTGTGAACACTTCTTTGAATCTCTTGTTGAGTTCTTCACATACTTCACGGTCATTTCTTGTTGTCTCTCCTCCTTCCTTCCTTAGCCTGATTACCTGGTCCTTGACTGTTGTTTTCCTCCTGATGTGGCTGTACAACAGTTTCGGGTCAGATTTGGCTTTCGCTGCTGTGTCATTTTCATATTGTCTTTGGGCCTCCCTTCTTATCTGTGCATATTCGTTTCTGGCTCTACGACTGTTCTCCTTATTCTCCTGGGTCCTTTGCCTTCTATATTTCTTCCATTCCCTAGCACACTTGGTTTTTGCCTCCCTGCACCTTTGGGTAAACCATGGGCTCATCCTGGCTTTTTCATTATTCCTGTTACCCTTGGGTACAAACCTCTCCTCAGCCTCCTTGCATTTTGTTGCTACATATTCCATCATCTCATTAACTGGCTTCCCTGCCAGTTCTCTGTCCCACTGAACCCCGTTCAGGTAGTTCCTCATTCCTGTGTAGTCCCCTTTCTTGTAGTTTGGCTTCATTCGTCCTGGCCTTCCTGCTTCTCCCTCCACTTGTAGCTCTACTGTGTATTCGAAGCTTAAAACCACATGGTCACTGGCCCCAAGGGGTCTTTCATATGTGATGTCCTCGATATCTACACTACTCAAGGTGAATACTAAGTCCAGCCTTGCTGGTTCATCCTCTCCTCTCTCTCTTGTAGTGTTCCTTATGTGTTGGCACATGAAGTTTTCCAGTACCACCTCCATCATCTTAGCCCTCCATGTATCTTGGCCCCCATGTGGGTCCAAGTTCTCCCAATCGATCTCCTTGTGGTTAAAGTCACCCATGATCAGGAGCTTTGCCCTGCATGCATGAGCTCTTCTAGCCACTCTAGCCAGTGTGTCAACCATCGCTCTATTGCTATCGTCGTACTCTTGCCTTGGCCTCCTGCTGTTCTGTGGTGGGTTATACATCACTGCTATTACTACCTTGGGACCTCCAGAGTGAAGTGTTCCCGCTATGTAATCACTTTCTTCTCCGCTGTCTCCTCTCTCCAGCTCATCAAAATTCCAGCGATTTTTGATCAGCAACGCCACTCCTCCACCCCCCCTGTTCCCTCTGTCTTTCCTCAGGATTTGGTATCCCGTTGGAAAGATGGCATCTGTTATCATATCTGTAATCTTGGTTTCTGTGAGAGCTATGATGTCCGGTGATGCTTCTTTGACTCTTTCATGCCACTCCTCCCACTTATTTGTTATTCCATCAGCGTTTGTGTACCATACCTTCAGTTTCCTTTCCAACACTGTGGTTTGGGGGGGCCTGTGAGGGTGGGAGACCTGGTGGCATACTGTGGGATTCTATAGCTCGGTGTTGGGTGGAGGCTGTGGGTATGGATTGTAGTGTGTGTTGGGATGGTGTGATAGGTTGTATGGTTCTGAGAATAGTTGTGTGTGTGCTTGCCCTTGCTGTTCTGTTCTGCTCTGACTGACCTCTGCTGGTTCCATCCTTGTCTCTTTTCCTAGCTCCTTTCGCTTTTTTGTCCTCTCCCTCAGCTGCTGTCGTTCTGATTTTGTTCTGTCTCTGTCTAGGAACATCCTCTTGTACTCTTCCGAGTATTTCAATCGTGGTTTCTCTTGGAGGATCCTGTTCCGCACTGTTTCCGTCCTGAGAATCAGCTTGATTGGTCGGTTTCTCCCCTTCGAGTACCCCCCTATTCTCTGTATGTGTGTGTGTGTGTGTGTGTGTGTGTGTGTGTGTGTGTGTGTGTGTGTGTGTGTGTGTGTGTGTGTGTGTGTGTGTGTGTGTGTGTGTGTGTGTGTGTGTGTGTGTGTGTGTGTGTGTGTGTGTGTGTGTGTGTGTGTGTGTGTGTGTGTGTGTGTGTGTGTGTGTGTGTGTGTGTGTGTGTGTGTGTGTGTGTGTGTGTGTGTGTGAGCGTTACCATACACAAGCAATGTAAACTTGAAGCGCATTACATGAAGCTCTCACTTGTTATGAGCGAAGTATATACAGAAATATATACAGAATAATAATAATAATAATAATAATAATAATAATAATAATAATAATAATAATAATAATAATAATAATAATAATAATAATAATAATAATAATAATAAAAATAATAATAAAAACAACAACAACAACAACGACAACAACAATACTACTACTACTACTACTACTACTACTACTACTACTACTACTACTAATAATAATAATAATAATAATAATAATAATAATAATAATAATAATAATAATACTGTTCCCTGGAGCCTATACGCTGGTAAGTAACTCATTAACATGCATATAGGAATATGTTCTTCACAAAAATCATGGGATATATATACAGTATTGCTAACTGTAACATCCTTAGCTTTAAACTGAAGCTCTTAAGTGCTCACCTTAAGTTCCTCAAGGTCTGGTCTCTCAGCCTTGACAACCTCAGCAAGGAGCTGGTCTTCAAGACCGTCTCTGGTGACAGTGAAGTTGATGAGAGTGCACTGTGCCTGCAGCTCTGGCTTGTAGTGAGGGTTGGCCAGCTTGGTGTGTAGGATCAGCTGGAAGCTTGAGTTATACTCAATCTCTCGGTCACCTATCTTCAGCGCCCTGATACCAAGAAACCATTAACAAATGAAAAGTTTATACTTAGTGTACGTCGGCCGCTGCGCGATCCCAGAAATGTGTCCCTGTATTTTATCAGCCCAGCCTCCTCTACCTCAGTACACGCAAAAACAAGAGTGATGGGCGGAGATAAAATTCTAATGTAGCAAAATGTAAAAATATTTATGCATGCACGTATACATATACGCTTTTTTGTATGCATGCATATGGGAAAGCATATGTATGCATATGTCTACATATGTATGCGTTTATGAATGCATAATTTTTATATGCATGAATATGTGCATATATATCCGCACATATGAATGAATATGTGTATTTATATCTGCATATATATATATATATATATATATATATATATATATATATATATATATATATATATATATATATATATATATATATACGTACATATATATATATATATATATATATATATATATATATATATATATATATATATATATATATATATGTGTGTGTGTGTGTGTGTGTGTGTGTGTGTGTGTGTGTGTGTGTGTGTGTGTGTGTGTGTGTGTGTGTGTGTGTGTGTGTGTGTGTGTGTGTGTGTGTGTGTGTGTGTGTGTGTGTGTGTGTGTGTGTGTGTGTGTGTGTGTGTGTGTGTGTGTGTGTGTGTGTGTGTGTGTGTGTGTGTGTGTGTGTGTGTGTGTACTCACTTAATTGTAGTTTCAGGGGTCAAGACTCAGCTCCTGGCCCCGCCTCTTCACTGAACGCTACTAGGTCCTCTCTCTCCCTGCTCTATGAGCTTTATCATACCTCGTCATAAAGCTATGTATGGTTCCTGCCTCCACTACATCGCTCGCCAGACTGTTCCACTTCCTGACTACTCTATGACTGAAGAACTGCTTCCTAACATCCCTGTGACTCATCTGAGTTTTCAACTTCCAAGAGTGACCCCTTGTTTCTGTGTCCCCTCTCTGGAACATCTTGTCTCTGTCCACCTTGTCTATTCAACGCAGTATTTTGTATGTCGTTATCATGTCTTTCCTATCCCTCCTGTCCTCCAGCGTCGTCAGGCCAATTTCCATCAACCTTTCTTCACAGGACATTTCCCTTAGCTCTGGAACTAACCTTGTCGCAAACCTTTGCACTTTCTCTAATTTCTTAACGTGTTTGACCCGGAACGGGTTTCAAACTGTTGCTGCATACTCCAGTGTGGGCCTGACGTACACAGTGTACAGTGTCTTGAAAGATTCCTTGCTTAGGTATCGAAATGCTTATCTCAGGTTTGCCAGGCGCCCATATGCTGCAGCAGTTATCTGATTGATGTGTGCTTCCGGAGACATGCTCGGTGTTATACTCACCCCAAGATCGTTCTCCTTGAGCGAGGTTTGCAGTCGTTGGCTACTAGCCTATACTCTGTTTGTGGTCTTCTTTGCCCTTCTCCAATCTTCATGACTTTGCATTTGATAGGGTTAAATTCGAGAAGGCAGTTGCTGGACCTCGTGTCCAGCCTGTCCAGGTCTCTTTGAAGGCCTGCCTGATCCTCATCTGATTTAATTCTCCTCATTAACTTCACATCATCTGCGAACAGGGACATCTCTGAATCTATCCCTTCCATCATGTCATTCACATATACCAAAAATAGCACTGGTCCTAGGACCGACACCTGTGGGACCCCGCTCGTCACTGGTGCCCACTGTGATACCTCATCACGTACCATGACTCGTTGTTGCCTCCCTGTCAGGTATTCTCTGATTCATTGAAGCGCCCTTCCCGTTATACACGCCTGATCCTCTAGTTTCTGCAGGAATCTCTTGTGAGGAACTGTGTCGAAGGCCTTCTTACAGTCCAAGAAGATGCGATCAACCCACCCTTCTCTGTCGTCACTTACTTCTGTTACTTTTTCATAAAACTCCAGGTTTGTAACACAGGATTTGCCTTCCATGAAACCGTGCTGGTTGTCATTTATACTTTTGTTCCGTTCCAGGTGCTCCACCACTCTCCTCCTGATAATCTTCTCCATGACTTTGCATACTATACACGTCAGTGACACTGGTCTATAGTTTAGCGCCTCTTTTCTGTCTCCTTTTTCAAAAATGGGAACTACATTTGCAGTCTTTCATACCTCAGGTAGTTGCCCAGTTTCAAGAGATGTGTTGAAGATTGTGGTTAGTGGCACACACAGCATTTCTGCTCCCTGTCTAAGGACTCACGGGGAGATGTCCAGTCCCATTGCTTTTGAGGTATCAAGGTCACTTAGCAGCTTCTTCACCTCCTCAGTTGTGTGTATGTCATCCAGCACTTGTTGGTCTATTCCCTGTTGGTGTCCCCTTTTGTCCTGTCTTCGCAGAGTCCTTCCTGTCTCCACTGTGAATACTTCCTTAAGTCTCTTGTTGGGCTCCTCACATACCTCTTGGTTGTTTCGTGTGAGTTCGCCACCTTCTTCCCTCAGCCTGATCACCTGATCTTTGACTGTTGTCTTTCTCCTAATGTGGCTATACAGCAGTTTCGGGTCAGACTTGACTTTTGATGCTATGTCGTTTTCATACTGTCTCTGGGCCTCCCTCCTTATCTGTGCATACTCGTTTCTGGTTCTTCGACTGATCTCTTTATTTTCCTGGGTCCTTTGCCTTCTGTACCTCTTCCATTCTCTAATGCACTTAGTTTTTGCCTCCTTACACTGTCGGGTAAACCAAGGACTCACTTTGGTCTTCCAATTAATTCCGTTGCCCTTGAGAATAAACCTTTCCTCTGCCTCCATGCATTTTGTTGTTACATATTCCATCATTTCGTTCACTAACTTTTCTACCAGCTCTCTGGCCCACTGCACCTTCTGCAGGAAGTTTCTCATACCTGTGTAGTCGCCCCCTTTTATAGTTTGGCTTTTCCCAATCGCCCCCTTTAATAGTTTGGCCTGTCCCATTCAGTTCCTGTTACCTTCTCCACTTGTAACTCTACTATATACTCAAAACTCAGAACCACGTGATCGCTATCTCCAAGGGGCCTCTCATATGTGATGTCCCCAATGTCTGAACTGCTCAGGGTAAACACAAGGCCCAGTCTTGCTGGTTCATCCTCCCCTCTCTCTCTCTCGTAGTTTCCCTGACGTGTTGATGCATGAGGTTTTCCAGTACCACATCCATCAACTTGGCTCTCCATGTGTCAGGACCCCCGTGAGGCTCCAGGTTTTCCCAGTCGATCTCCCTGTGGTTGAAATCGCCCATAACTAGTAACTTTGCTCTGCACGATTGAGCTCTTCGTGCCACCTCAGCAAGTGTGTCCACCATCGCTCTGTTGTTCTCTTCATATTCCTCTCTTGGCCTCCTGCAGTTCTGTGGTGGGTTATACATCACTGCAATGACTACCTTCTGTTCCCCAGACTGAATTGTAGTCCCTTTCTCCAATCTCGCCCACACCTTCCGTTTCCCTGTGTGTGTGTGTGTGTGTGTGTGTGTGTGTGTGTGTGTGTGTGTGTGTGTGTGTGTGTGTGTGTGTGTGTGTGTGTGTGTGTGTGTGTGTGTGTGTGTGTGTGTGTGTGTGTGTGTGTGTGTGTGTGTGTGTAGTTTTGTTTAAATGTGTTCATGTTTACATATCTATGTATGTATGAACTCTTATGCATCTCTGCAAACTGAATATGTATATTTTTGCATATGTATACTTCATGAGCATATGTATGCATTCATCTGCATGGGCCTATATATGTGTATGTATCATTTAGTATATGTATGTGTGTTTGCTTATGTATGCGTGCACATATGCATGCATATGTGTCTGCTTATGTATACGTATACACTTGTATACATGTTCATATACAGGTTGTGTATTAATAATTAAGGTAACGACTCGTCAACGCTGAGTTAACTTTTATACGAAGAATTTTGTCAGTGGACAGTGGATAAAAAATAGATAAAGAGTAGATAAGAACTAATGGATAAAAATTATCGTTCTCGGTTGTGCGTGATCCGAGGAAAGAGTGCCACCGTGTACTACTCAATATACTGCCTCAATACACGTTGTTGGAATAGTGCAGAGTGCGGCATAGGCTGGTAATAGAGTTAAATTGTGAAATTATTATGTAATATGGAACTCATATTATTACTGTCAAACACAACGTTTTTTTTTTTAATTAAATTAATATCGACGAGATTTATTTCGGTGGTTACACACCATCCGAGAAAGATGACCCCGCCATGCATAATCCCCGCGGCCTGTACGTTAATACACGAGAAAGAAACAGTGCAGTGTGCGACAGAGGTTTTCAATGCGGTTAAATATTAGTGCTGAGAATTTAAAGCTAATCAGAAGAGGTATTCACAAGTTATATTTACTAGCCAATCAAGTTAGCAAATTAGGGCAAATAGAGCCAAATATTAATCAAACCTTCCACTAAGAAACTTCATGTTTGATGCCAAGTTCAGTAGGTATTCTCGTCTTACCTGAGAGAGACCAATAACCTAATATACACCAGCACAATAAGACAAAAGTCGCTCAAAATTTGCAATATCAAGTAACTTACCATCCAGTCGCATGAAGCACTCAGATATATAAATATATATAAATTATATATACAAATTTCTTGAGTTTCTAAGAAGAAAATCCACACAGGCCAAAAACTTTCCAAAGTTCTCTCTGCGAAATATTGATCAGCGTTTGAGGTTTTAGTTGACATGCACTTAAAAATTACACATTTAACCCAGAATAACCCAATAAGATCAAGCACTGTAACATATTTTTGATCAGCACAAACTTTTATCTTCAGATGTTTCCTGAGGACACAACCCCCGCGGCCGGGTCCCTGACCAGGCCTCGTACTCCTGGTATTTCACAGAATCCAATGTGATTAATAAAACTTGCATTTTAAAACTTACACAACCTAAAATTAATACAAAACTTCCTTCGAGGAAAACACATCAGCTTTAAAAGTTTAAAGCTGCCCAGCAAAGGCATTCTCCAGGTACTAAGACAGAACCCAAGAAAATACTAGTAAGTACCTACACACCCTAAACCCAATAAACGCTTCATCTAGTAAAGATTCATTGGAAGGGAAAAGCGCTAAACCAATATGGTTATATAGCGTCTGTAGAATTAGAGACATTCGTTGCATTATGGGAAACACATCAATGGCATTATTGAAGCTAATCAGAAGAGGCTTTATCCAGCGATCAAAGGGATAAAAACAATTCCAAGTTTTGTTGAAAATTTACCCGCACACAAACTAAACTTAAAGGAAACTACTGGCGTAAGTTATATTACCTATTAAATATTGAAGTCATTTAGAAGAGGTAGGGGAAAAATATTTTTAACATGATTAAACAAGAATTAAAATTTGACATTATATTATACATAAAACTGGACAGATGCACACCTACACAGTCGAATTTCACTCTTCACTGTCGGCGAATTAGGAGGCAACTCTTTTCTTTAACTAACTGAAGCTATGCTGCAGAGGGTTTCTATAATTACCGGAGCTATTCCTGGATGCTGCGAAAGTTCCTTTTACTTTGGTCATAGGGCACCTGCACATGCCAATTACACCTAGAATTTTGGCTTAGTTACCGAACGCCAGCGCTGAAAATTTCAAGCCGATCGGATGAGGCCCTGTCGTATTATGATGGAAATAAGAAAGAAAAGTCGGAGGAAGAAAAAGGAGAAAATCCGGCAAGCACTTAAAGATCCCCTTTCAGGGATACCTAATAATTACCGTCCTCGCTTGATGAGATTTTTGCCAATGAGTGGATCAAGAACTGGGTCAAGATTCTCTGGGAGGTTCTCGATCAAGACAGTGCTGCCCTTGGTGATGGCCACCTCCAGGTGGTCGATGCAGGTCTTCTGATCCAGACGCAACACCACCAACGCATCGCCGTATCGCGCCTTGATCCATTTGATGCCTTGCAGCTGAAAGGCAAATATATGATACAATATTGCTACAAGATTAACACACAATACAGTGATGATTTAACAATGAAGATCGAAGATAAATACAATTCATTGAAGACGAAATATAAACATATACTACGCTGAAGTGAAAAAAGAAACAATGCAGAGAAGCTAGAAGACAGTCACAGTACAGTGAAGATTGAAGACAGTCACTATATAGTGTAAATAAAAAAAACAATAAAAATTAACAGAAGGCAAAAGTTTGCCGCACATTGCATTGAAGACAGCAGATCAAAACAATACAGTGATGATTAAAGACAATCATATTATATTGAAGACAAGAAAAGTAGTGAAGACAGATGACAAACAGACAATGTAGTAATTATACAAGATAATAACAGTACATAAACCCACGTTAAGTTGCACTGAGAAACTATCAAGGAATAAATGGAAGACTGGTCGGGTACTCGAACCGTGGTCTGTGCCCCATGTTGTATTGATTCAACCACGGAGCTTACATAAGATGATCTAACGACAATTAAAACATCTGGGTCGCATTTCATGTTGCTAATACAATCAAAGCACAGTTGTGCTGAATGGTTACGGCGTTGATTCTGGTATATACAACAGCTCATTGAGTCCCCGACCAGTATTCTGAATATTCACAATCAGTGTGCAGTTAAGACTGAACAAAGAACATTACAGTAGTAAAAACAGAAATTGATCACAGAATAATAAAAACAGTACAGCAAAGACAATACAAAGAAAAAAAAAAGAATGAAAAGCCATATGCAGGTTATTGTCTCCAGATAAAATAGCCTTCCTATTTCACCTAGAGATTAAGGTACTGTAGATACTTTTAGCAACACTTACATGTGAAGGAAAAAAATAATGTTGCACTTTACCTGGGGATCGATGATGAGGGGCCAGCGGTCCGAGTTAGTGAGGATGATAGCATTCTCAGTGGACATTCTGTCAGAGGGAAGACCCTCGTTGTTCCAGCCGGCGATGGTAGCGTCGTCAGTGAGTAGCTTTATTGGATCCAAGTTGTGGGTTATGGGAATCACCGGCTGTAGAGAAGGGTATTTACAATTATTTGTTGGCTTCATGTGTGTACTCGCCTAGTAATGCTCACCTAATTATGCTTGGAGGTGTTGATTCACAGCTTCTGGTTCACCCTTTTAACTTTTATGGATGGGCTTTCCATATTTCCCGCCTCCAGGGCCGAATAATCTTCACTCTTGACTCTGTATAAAACGTTGCTTCCTCACACAAATTAGTCACAGACTGAAAAGTACTATTTAATGCTCTTGTGGCACAGGTGTCGTGGGTCTTAGTCATATAATAACTCTCAAGCTTGAACTACTGGAAATATTACTAAACCCTGCTGGATTACCGGGCCACCCCTATATAAGGATCACATCATGTGATTCTGCTAAAAATTTAGTAAGCTGTCTACATTTTTAGCTCACATATATAATCATAACAGGTTTGATACTGTACTTATTTTTACATGTGTACCTTGGTTGTTGAAATAGTGAATGTATATATTTAAAAGTGGGCGTGGATTATTATTACACAACTGAATAAATATAAACTGTTTCATTAACAAGACTACAACAACTAAAAATAAAAATACGATATTAAGCCTGTTCCTAAGAGCATTGAAAATTTGCCTTAAACCAGTCAGGTTTAATTAAGGTTAACAAAAACTTTTTCGAGAAGCTCCAACCTAAACAGATGGATCCAATCAAGATTAAGCAAGTGGTAATATATTGTAAAAGTATCCAAGAGAAGGCAAAAGTTATAACAGAGGACATTCTTTCATTATCTAACAAAACTGGAAATCGTTGATAAAAATGTTAAAAAGTGACAAAAGACACTGTGAGAAAATCGAACTCCATGACAACTTTAATTTCGTATGTTTGTCGAAACTGGTGATAATCTAGCAACACAAAATACGGAACACAAATAATGTGAAAGATATGGCCAAGACTCAAGACATAAACTTGTAAAGAACAAGAGTGATATAAAAAAAATGGAACATTCCACAAAACTAAAAACTTATGAGACAATGATGATGGGTTTTATGGCTAACTCCAACTCCTAGGAAAAATGCGTTGTGGACATATCATCAAATTTTTAAAAATTCATATCCCAGCACCAAATTTAATGAGATCAGTGTTACTCCTCTCTACGAGCCGTAATTGACGAATTGTTATCCGCCTAACATGTCACCTTAACTCTACGTAATTTTGATTTAGTAGTGAAGCTCTGAAACCACCACTACACTAGCAAGGAAGCCCAAAATTACACTTGCTCCTTGGCATATATTTGTCGACCAAATCTAAACGTAACTTAAAAACCTCACCAAGCCTAATTTAACATAACGTAATTTTTTTAACTAAATTCTGATATATATATGTATGTATGTATGTATGAATGTATGTATATATATATATATATATATATATATATATATATATATATATATATATATATATATATATATATATATATATATATATATATATATATATATATATATATATATATATATATATATATATATATATATATATATATATATATATATATATATATATATATATATATATATATATATATATACATATATATATATATATATATATAAAGACCATTTTCTCATGTTTATGCAATAAATATTGATTACATGGTCAACAGAAAAGATAACAGTTCACAACAGGTGATAAAATGGCATCATTATATATAAGCCAATTTAAAAAAATTATCAATTACATTTCCTGTGTGCATGTTCAACCTAATTATGACTCCTAGAAAGTAGTTTAACATTGTTTCATCAAATGGTTAAAAAGTCAATGATTATACACAAGCAAGTCGTCAAACTTATAATAACACTGTTTGGTAATCACATTTACTCTACAGAAAAGATCAACACGTACAAAAGGCTTATATTTACAGAGGTCAATGTGTACAGAGGAGAAGGCAGATAACTAGGATTCATAACACAGTATTTTATTCTACTTAGTGCATATAAGTCAGAGTGACATGGAATACTTTAGCGTGACACCTATTTAAAAAAAAATAATAAAAATAAAAAATGCTAGTAAATATATTGTACATCCATCAGCCTGTACTGACATGCTAACAAAAAATGGCTTACGGAAGTTTTCAAATGGAAAAATCGAGAAGATAATCTACTACTGCGATAATCTACTACTGCGATAATCTACTACTGTTGCGAATACATAGGACAGTTAGCTAAATATACAACCTTCATTTCAAAGTATTTTTGTGGTCAGTGTGATTATGTATTTCAGTTAACAAAATTCTGAATAAAGATGATTTACATTTCTTGTTAATGCAAGAAACTCTCCTGCGATAATAGTGGTATTGTCTTAGTAAATTAACAAACTATCAACACTATTATAAACGTTGATATCTCAATTTTATATAATTTGAACATTCCTTAGCACCTTCTGTTTCAGCTTCTCGATACGAATACCAGTGGAAATGTTTCAGTCGACATATATCCCAGCTACTTAATCAAGATAAATAAAACATATTTATAGTAAAACATTGTTCTTAACTAGAGGCATTTCGGTGGCTGCGTGAGCCGAGGTACGACATCCCGTTGTTCCATAACCCCAGCCGTACTGACCACAATACACGCAAAGGAACAGTACAAGGCGGTGGAAAATTCTAATGTATCAGAATATAAAAATACATACTTACGTAAGAATATGGGTATGTTTGCAAGTACATGTATACGCTTTGACGTATGTATATGTGAATGCATAGATTCATTTATGAATAAGTTCTCTATGCATATAAGTAGTATATATGCATATGAATGAATGAATATATTTTTTGTGAATGCATGTATGTACACTTTTGTGTATGTATGAATGTGAATATGAATATATAATCATATGCATGTCTATACCTATGTATTCTTTTGTTATATGTATGAATATGCACGAATTCTCGTGCATATTAAAACATATGCGTATGTATATGTGTGGTCATGAAAGCTGTTGATATACAAATGTATGCATGTGCCTGTATTGTATATGTATCTTTGAGTGTATGCACGTGTCTTTGTCTGCTTAAGTATATGTGTACGCATGAATATGATGAATATGTATACATATGTATATGAATGAAAGTATGGTAAGTAGGGTAAAGAGAAATGCCCTGGTAAGGAGGGTGGAGGACCCTGGTAAGGAGGGTGGTGGAGGACTTGGTAACAAGATGGAGGACCCTGGTAAGTAGGGTGGTGGAGGACTTGGTAACAAGGTGGAGGACGCTTGTAAAGAGGGTGGAGGGCCCTGGTAAGGAGAGTGGAGAACACTGGTAAGGAGGGTGAAGGGCCCTGGTAAGCAGGGTGGAGGACCCTTGTAAGGAGGATGGATGACCTTGATTAGCAAGGTGGAGGGCCCTGGTAAGGAGGGTGGAGGCCACTGGTAAGGAGAGTGGAGGACCCTGGCAAGGAGGGTGGAGGACCGTGGTAAGGAGGGTGGAGGACCCTGGTAAGGAGGGTGGAGGACCCTGGTAAGGAGGGTGGAGGACCCTGGTAAGGAGGGTGAAAGCCCCTGGTAAGGAGGGTGGAGGACCCTGGTAAGGAGGGTGGAGGACCCTGGTAAGGAGGGTGGAGGACCCTGGTAAGGAGGGTGTATGACCCTGGTAAGGAGGGTGGAGGACCCTGGTAAGGAGGGTGGAGGACCCTGGTAAGGAGGGTGGAGGACCCTGGTAAGGAGGGTGAAGGTGGAGGACCCTGGTAAGGAGGGTGGAGGACCCTGGTAAGGAGGGTGGAGGACCCTGGTAAGGAGGGTGGAGGGTGGACCCTGGTAAGAAGGGTGGAGGACTGGTAAGGAGGGTGGAGGACCCTGGTAAGGAGGGTGGAGGACCCTGGTAAGGAGGGTGGAGGACCCTGGTAAGGGTGGAAGGGTGGAGGACCCTGGTAAGGAGGGTGGAGGACCCTGGTAAGGAGGGTGGAGGACCCTGGTAAGGAGGGTGGAGGACCCTGGTAAGGAGGGTGGAGGACCCTCGTAAGGAGGGTGGAAGGACCCTGGTAAGGAGGGTGGAGGACCCTGGTAAGGAGGGTGGAGGACCCTGGTAAGGAGGGTGGAGGACCCTGGTAAGGAGGGTGGAGGACCCTGGTAAGGAGGGTGGAGGACCCTGGTAAGGAGGGTGAAAGCCCCTGGTAAGGAGGGTGGAGGACCCTGGTAAGGAGGGTGGAGGACCCTGGTAAGGAGGGTGGAGGACCCTGGTTAGAAGGGTGGAGGACCCTGGTAAGGAGGGTGGAGGACCCTGGTAAGGAGGGTGAAGGCCCCTGGTAAGGAGGGTGGAGACCTCTGGTAAGGAGGGTGGAGGACCCTGGTAAGGAGGGTGGTGGACCCTGGTAAGGAGGGTGGAGGACCCTGGTAAGAAGGGTGGAGGACCCTGGTAAGGAGGGTAGAGGACCCTGGTGAGGAGGGTGGAGGACCCTGGTAAGGAGGGTGGAGGACCCTGGTAAGAAGGGTGGAGGACCCTGGTGAGGAGGGTGGAAGACCCTGGTGAGGAGGGTGGAGGACCCTGGTAAGGAGGGTGGAGGACCCTGGTAAGGAGGGTGGAGGACCCTGGTGAGGAGGGTGGAAGACCCTGGTAAGGAGGGTGGAGGACCCTGGTGAGGAGGGTGGTGGAGGACTTGGTAACAAGGTGGAGGACCCTGGTAATGAGGGTGGAGGACCCTGGTAAGGAGGGTGGAGGACCCTGGTAAGGAGGGTGGAGGACCCTGGTAAGGAGGGTGGAGGACCCTGGTAAGGAGGGTGGAGGACCCTGGTAAGGAGGGTGGAGGACCCTGGTAAGGAGGGTGGAGGACCCTGGTAAGGAGGGTGGAGGACCCTGGTAAGGAGGGTGGAGGACCCTGGTAAGGAGGGTGGAGGACCCTGGTAAGGAGGGTGGAGGACCCTGGTAAGGAGGGTGGAGGACCCTGGTAAGGAGGGTGGAGGACCCTGGTAAGGAGGGTGGAGGACCCTGGTAAGGAGGGTGGAGGCCCCTGGTAAGGAGGGTGGAGGACCCTGGTAAGGAGGGTGGAGGACCCTGGTAAGGAGGGTGGAGGACCCTGGTAAGGAGGGTGGAGGACCCTGGTAAGGAGGGTGGTGGACCCTGGTAAGGAGGGTGGAGGACCCTGGTAAGGAGGGTGGAGGACCCTGGTAATGAGGGTGGAGGACCCTGGTAAGGAGGGTGGAGGACCCTGGTAAGGAGGGTGGAGGACCCTGGTAAGGAGGGTGGAGGACCCTGGTAAGGAGGGTGGAGGACCCTGGTAAGGAGGGTGGAGGACCCTGGTAAGGAGGGTGGAGGACCCTGGTAAGGAGGGTGGAGGACCCTGGTAAGGAGGGTGGAGGACCCTGGTGAGGAGGGTGGAGGACCCTGGTAAGGAGGGTGGAGGACCCTGGTAAGAAGGGTGGAGGACCCTGGTGAGGAGGGTGGAAGACCCTGGTGAGGAGGGTGGAGGACCCTGGTAAGGAGGGTGGAGGACCCTGGTAAGGAGGGTGGAGGACCCTGGTGAGGAGGGTGGAAGACCCTGGTAAGGAGGGTGGAGGACCCTGGTGAGGAGGGTGGTGGAGGACTTGGTAACAAGGTGGAGGACCCTGGTAATGAGGGTGGAGGACCCTGGTGGGGAGGGTGGAGGACCCTGGTGAGGAGGGTGGAGGACCCTGGTAAGGAGGGTGGAGGACCCTGGTAAGGAGGGTGGAGGACCCTGGTAAGGAGGGTGGAGGACCCTGGTAAGGAGGGTGGAGGACCCTGGTAAGGAGGGTGGAGGACCCTGGTAAGGAGGGTGGAGGACCCTGGTACGGAGGGTGGAGGACCCTGGTAAGGAGGGTGGAGGACCCTGGTAAGGAGGGTGGAGGACCCTGGTAAGGAGGGTGGAGGACCCTGGTAAGGAGGGTGGAGGACCCTGGTAAGGAGGGTGGAGGACCCTGGTGAAGGAGGGTGGAGGACCCTGGTAAGGAGGGTGGAGGACCCTGGTAAGGAGGGTGGAGGACCCTGGTAAGGAGGGTGGAGGACCCTGGTAAGGAGGGTGGAGGACCCTGGTAAGGAGGGTGGAGGACCCTGGTAAGGAGGGTGGAGGACCCTGGTGAGGAGGGTGGAGGACCCTGGTAAGGAGGGTGGAGGACCCTGGTAAGGAGGGTGGAGGACCCTGGTAAGGAGGGTGAAAGCCCCTGATAAGGAGGGTGGAGGACCCTGGTAAGGAGGGTGGAGGACCCTGGTAAGGAGGGTGGAGGACCCTGGTAAGGAGGGTGAAAGCCCCTGGTAAGGAGGGTGGAGGACCCTGGTAAGGAGGGTGGAGGACCCTGGTAAGGAGGGTGGAGGACCCTGGAAAGGAGGGTGGAGGACCCTGGTAAGGAGGGTGAAGGCCCCTGGTAAGGAGGGTGGAGACCTCTGGTAAGGAGGGTGGAGGACCCTGGTGAGGAGGGTGGAGGAGGGTGGAGGACCCTGGTGGGAGGGTGGAGGACCCTGGTAAGGAGGGTGGAGGACCCTGGTAAGGAGGGTGGAGGACCCTGGTAAGAAGGGTGGAGGGTGAGGAGGGTGGACCCTGGTAAGGAGGGTGGAGGACCCTGGTGAGGAGGGTGGAGGACCAAGGTGGAGGACCCTGGTAAGGAGGGTGGAGGAGGACCCTGGTAAGGAGGGTGGAGGACCCTGGTAAGGAGGGTGGAGGACCCTGGTAAGGAGGGTGGAGGACCCTGGTAAGGAGGGTGGTGGAGGACTTGGTAACAAGGTGGAGGACCCTGGTAAGGAGGGTGGAGGACCCTGGTAAGGAGGGTGGAGGACCCTGGTAAGGAGGGTGGAGGACCACTGGTAAGGAGGGTGGTGGAGGACCCTGGAAAGGAGGGTGGAGGACCCTGGTAAGGAGGGTGGAGGACCCTGGTAAGGAGGGTGGTGGAGGACCCTGGTAAGGAGGGTGAAAGACCCTGATAAGGAGGGTGGAGGACCCTGGTAAGGAGGGTGAAGGACCCTGGTAAGGAGGGTGGAGGACCCTGGTAAGGGAGGGTGGAGGACCCTGGTAAGGAGGGTGGAGGACCCTGGTAAGGAGGGTGGAGGACCCTGGTAAGGAGGGTGGAGGACCCTGGTAAGAGGGTGGAGGACCCTGGTAAGGAGGGTGGAGGACCCTGGTAAGGAGGGTGGAGGACCCTGGTAAGGAGGGTGGAGGACCCTGGTAAGGAGGGTGGAGGACCCTGATAATGAGGGTGGAGGACCCTGGTAAGGAGGGTGGAGGACCCTGGTAAGGAGGGTGGAGGACCCTGGTAAGGAGGGTGGAGGACCCTGGTAAGGAGGGTGGAGGACCCTGGTAAGGAGGGTGGAGGACCCTGGTAAGGAGGGTGGAGGACCCTGGTAAGGAGGGTGGAGGACCCTGGTAAGGAGGGTGGAGGACCCTGGTAAGGAGGGTGGAGGACCCTGGTAAGGAGGGTGGAGGACCCTGGTACGGAGGGTGGAAGACCCTGGTAAGGAGGGTGGAGGACCCTGGTAAGGAGGGTGGAGGACCCTTGGTAACAAGAGGGTGCAGGACCCTGGTAAGGAGGGTGGAGGACCCTGGTAAGGAGGGTGGAGGACCCTGGTAAGGAGGGTGGAGGACCCTGGTAAGGAGGGTGGAGGACCCTGGTAAGGAGGGTGGAGGACCCTGGTAAGGAGGGTGGAGGACCCTGGTAAGGAGGGTGGAGGACCCTGGTAAGGAGGGTGGAGGACCCTGGTAAGGAGGGTGGAGGACCCTGGTAAGGAGGGTGGAGGACCCTGGTAAGGAGGGTGGAGGACCCTGGTAAGGAGGGTGGAGGACCCTGGTAAGGAGGGTGGAGGACCCTGGTAAGGAGGGTGGAGGACCCTGGTAAGGAGGGTGGAGGACCCTGGTAAGGAGGGTGGAGGACCCTGGTAAGGAGGGTGGAGGACCCTGGTAAGGAGGGTGGAGGACCCTGGTAAGGAGGGTGGAGGACCCTGGTAAGGAGGGTGGAGGACCCTGGTAAGGAGGGTGGAGGACCCTGGTAAGGAGGGTGGAGGACCCTGGTAAGGAGGGTGGAGGACCCTGGTAAGGAGGGTGGAGGACCCTCGTAAGGAGGGTGGAGGACCCTGGTAAGGAGGGTGGAGGACCCTGGTAAGGAGGGTGGAGGCCCCTGGTAAGGAGGGTGGAGGACCCTGGTAAGGAGGGTGGAGGACCCTGGTAAGGAGGGTGGTGGAGGACTTGGTAACAAGGTGGAGGACCCTGGTAAGGAGGGTGGTGGAGGACTTGGTAACAAGGTGGTGGACCCTGGTAAGGAGGGTGGTGGAGGACTTGGTAACAAGGTGGAGGACCCTGGTAAGGAGGGTGGTGGAGGACTTGGTAACAAGGTGGAGGACCCTGGTAAGGAGGGTGGAGGACCCTGGTAAGGAGGGTGGAGGACCCTGGTAAGGAGGGTGGTGGAGGACTTGGTAACAAGATGGAGTAACTGAGTTATGCTGGAAGGTGATTCCCCCAAAGTTTACTATTATATGAAGACAGATTCTTGTCAGTGTTAAGTGTGGGTAAATACATTTTTGTTCAGATTTTTATCTCCCATTTATATCACAGCAACTAATATAAGAAAATTTCAAAGAATGAAGCCGATCAAAAAAGGAATTCGCTAGTAACTGAGTTGAGTGCAACGTTTCGAAGTTTCTTAAATATGCAAAATTTCACATTTGAGCCAACTCCAACTAACAGAATGCATTGTCAACAATAATTTGAAGACAGTAAGAAAAAGCATTGAAGAATTAGTTACATGTTCTTTAGTTTTCAAACAAGAATGAATATCAGTATTTATCCAGTAAAACTGGCAAACTGGAACTAATGCCAAAAAATAACAGAGTGAGTCTTGTGTTCATCATACTAGAGCAGTGATGAAAATTTGAAGTCAATCTGATGAGTCATTCCTCAGATTTTTTTACCTGTCTTATTAGATCAACAATTTTTTCTGCACACAAACGATACTTAATGGACATTATTCCTGATCTCGTTCAGAAGAGGTAAATTGTAATTTATTATACGTGATTTAATTGGAATAAAAATTTAACATTATTAACTTAAACTGGTCAAATTTACACCAGCATACGTGAATTTCACTCTCAGTCATCGTCGAATTAGGGGGCACTTTTTTTTATAAGAACCTTCGAAGATACGGAACTCAGGATGTTGGATATTATCCAAGCCATTCCAGGATGCTAGCAAACAGGTTCAACAACTTTGGTTATGCGGCTTATGAACATGCAGTTCTGGCCCGGTACCAAATACTAGCAGTGAAAGTTTGAAACTGACTGAATGAGACATTCTTAAGCTATGATCGAAATAAAAACGAAAAGCTCAAGGAACAGAAAAAAGTCAGGCAATCTCTTAAAGGTCTGCTTCCAGGTAAACTTAATAATAATAATTAATTGTATTCCGGTCACTTTGTGATCTGAGTAAAGTATCAACATATTGTATCACCATATTGTATAACCATATTGTATTAACGCATATTGTATTACCAAATTGTATCACCATATTGTATAACCATATTGTATGATCATATTGTATAACCATATTGTAACACCATATTGTATAACCATATTGTAACACCATATTGTATAACCATATTGTTTTAGCGTATATTGTATAACCATATTGTATTACTACATTGAATAACTATATTGTATCATCATATTGCATTGTATTAACGCATATTGTATAACTATATTGTCTCACCATACTATATAACCATATTGTATCACCATATTGTACAGCCATATTGTATCACTATATTGTATAACTATATTGTATCATCATATTGTATTGTATTCTATTAACGCATATTGTATAGCCATATTGTATCACCATATTGTATAACCATACTGTATCACTATATTGTATAACTACATTGTATCATCATATTGTATTGTATTAACGCATATTGTATAACCATATTATATCACCATATTGTATAACCATATTGTATCATCATATTGTATAATCATGTTGTATCATCATATTTTATCACTGTTACGCAGTGACATGCAGAAAAAAATATTTTATAACATAATTCCGGGATTGAACTGAAAGTGAACGCGTTTTATTCCTGTCAGTCAGGCAGTGGCCAGGACAGGAGCAGATGAGAGGTGTGTTTAGTTCAGTACCAGACGGGTGGTGACAGGGTGAAGTCATCATGTTTGGGCGGTAGTTTGAGTAAGTAATTTTGGTTAAGTTTTTTTAGTGTATACTACAGGTGTTCGTGTTTAAGTGCTCTCATGGAAGACGGGGGTGTGTATGTCATGGTGCCTCACTGATATATATATATATATATATATATATATATATATATATATATATATATATATATATATATATATATATATATATATATATATATATATAAAATACAGGGAGGTACCACCTCTAGAACTGTCATAGGGACCCTCATCCCAGAGAAAAGAATAAACTTGCTTCAGGGAAAACTCAAGGTTCTCCCTGAAGCTGTTTGAGAATTTTCTCCTACCACCCCCTATATTTCAAGTATGTTTTATTTAAAGACAAAATACATTGGCCAAACATTCACAAAAATACAACAGAAAGTAAAACAACATAGGTAACTCAGAGCTACATCTCGAATACTTCGTCCAGCTCCCCTGCGGTGGGCCGCGTGCCCAGAATGCTGCAGGCATTTCCTCTCTGGATCGCAACACTGAGTCTCTGAAAGAGGAAGCTGGTCGCCCTGTGGTCCTTGGTTTCTATGATGAGCTTTTCACCCAGCTCTTTGAGGAACTTTAGAGCACACTTGCCCCATGCTTCAAGGGTCTCCGACCCAATTGGAATGACGTTATAGCAAGGGGGAAGGTCTTCATATTTTCGGATCTTCTGGGTCTCCCTGTGGCTGGCAGCTCCACCCCCTTCCACTACGGAGTATGGCAAGTAGGTGTCTGCCAATGTGGCAGCACAGGTGTAGTCCCAAGCAATTTGCTTTCCATCCTTCCAGGGTAGCATAGTGGCTCCATCAGGACGCTTTTGACTTCCATCAGACCTCTGTACTTGGGGTTCCCGTTGAGCTGGGCAACGGGCTGTGGCGAGGCTTCTCTTTATTATGTCATTGATCTCCTCATGTCTGGCATACTTCCCTTCTGCTGTGTGGCACACGAGACCATGGAGTCCGAATTGATCAGCTGTCGCCCTGCCGCAAATACACCTATGTATATATATATATATATATATATATATATATATATATATATATATATATATATATATATATATATATATATATATATATATATATATATATATATAGATAGATAGATAGATAGATAGATAGATAGATAGATAGATAGATGAGTTTTTGTCCTTCCCTCCTAATAATAATTAATATTTTTAATATACGAGAACATGCTGGCCGAAGGTTTGCTGTGTTTTCAATGGAAGTTTATAACCCCTAGACAGCAGTGTTTAGGAGCCAGGAACATTTTATTAAAGTTACGACATCAAAGTCGTAACAATCACCATATTGTATTAACGCATATTGTATAACCATAATGTATCACCATACTGTATAACCATATTGTATCACCCTATTGTTTGTTTAACCATATTGTATCACCACATTGTATAACCATTTTGTATCACCACATTGTATAACCATTTTGTATCACTATATTGTATAATCGTATTGTATTAACGCATATTGTATAACCATACTGTGTCACCATATTGTATAACCATATTGTGTCACAATAATGTATAACCATATTGTATCACCATATTGTATAACTTTGCTGTATAACCATATTTTATGACGATATTGTATCTCCATATTGTATTAACGCAGTGTGTGGCATTACTTTATAATCCGGTTAGTATTAAGAAAGAAGATTTGAAGCTAATCGGATCTGATATTCAAATATTATCACATGGACAATAATATCCCATTTTTTCATTAAAAAATAACAAATTAGTTTATATACAGCTCAAAACTAATTCAAGCCTTTCAATAATAAACACCAGCATTAGAAGGCAAAATAAAAAGGAATTCTCTTTTATTTTTCTCGAAGCGACCAATATCGTAAAATACACCAGCACATCAAGTCTCAAGCCAGTCAGAATTCTGATTATCGAGTCCTCAGCGTTGCAGCATGAAGGTACCTAGATAAGGCACTCAAGAAATCTCGCCTGAAAATCAGCATTTCCATTTTGCCAGTTTTTTCCATAAAAAGTTTCAGTGGAACTAACATAGGACAAAATAAATTCAAACTTTCTATAAATAAGATTTACGAATTTTGCCAGTTTTATATATCAAATTTTTTATGTCAGATTTATGAAGAAAGTCTCTCCTGACCAGACATAACTCAGTTTCTGACTTTTTTGTGTTAACCTAGAGTTAAATCTATGTATCTTCCTTTGATAAATCTTAATTACTTAAACCTTAACGTGTTTAAGTTTAAAGTAAATAAGTATGCGTGTAAGTAATTAGGATTTATCAAATGAATAATACGTTGATTTAATTTAGGTTAACACAAAAAAAAGTCAAACTGAATTATTTCTGGTCGAAAGGGACCTTTTCCATAAATTTGACAAAAAGCAATTTGACATATAAAATTGAAATGTTAAAACTTATATAACCTTAAATCAACGCAAATTTTCCATTGAGGAAAGTAAATTACCGCCAAAAGTTTAAAGCCGACAAGAAGAAGCATACTCTCGCTATTTCACAGCATTCAATAAAATGTGCAGAAACAACCCGAACCTAATTCAACCCTCCCATCAAGAAACGCCAAGTTTGAAGCTAAACTGAAGAGGCATTCTGTTGATATCTCTAAGAGGACAATATCATGAAAATAGGAAAACCTATCCTCAGTTAACTTAAAAACATATATTTTCTCATTTATATTATATTTCAAATTATCTACAATCCTACAAGAAAATATTTTTTTAAGTAAATCTAATTTGTCAAAACCGCTTTTAAAAACTAGTGCATTGGCACTACACAAACATATTTCAAATAAAATAAATCTTCACTAACATTCTGAAGGCGATCAGAAGCAGTATTCTTAATTACTGAATATAAATATCAATGTTATTTCATTACAACTGACAAATTTGAACTTGCCACATACCTGGACGAAACATGTGTTCAGGAAACCATTTGAAAATTTGCAGTTTATCAGAAGGAACATTTTACAGCTATGGCAATGATTCCAAAGATTATAAGTTTTATTTAACTGTTCTCCTAAAGGTCCTCCTCCAGCAGTGGTTCTCAACTTCTTTCAGTCCATCAAGCCAGTCAAAAAATCGTCGGCCTTTTTCTTTTTCAGAAATAATACCAAAAAAAAAAGAGTACATAAGGACCGTCATAGTTAGATTCTCCTCTCACTGCCAAGCTTCCCAGTGTTTTAGAAGGCCCACTTCATTTTTGAGACATGATAAAAAAATAATAAATAAACAAATAATAAATAAAAGACAGCTAAAAATAATATTTTTTAACCCATATTTGGAAACTCTCCTCACTAACAAGTTTTTTTTTTTTTTCAATGTTTGGAGTCGAGCTTGATAAAGCACAAACAAAATCGCTTTCCGCTGTAAGCCGATTCCTCTGTTTGGATTTCACTTGATGTGCAATAAACAGGAAAATCCAGATTCACACATAGATGATGAAGTAAATGGCAAAGAAAACTTACTACCTATTCTGACAGACTTACTTAACTCTCACTTATGCTGGCATACAGCATTTCCATGGTCGACTGCTGGTACAGGGCAGGTTGTGCTCTGTGACTGCTGGTACAGGGCAGGTTGTGCTCTGTGACTGCTGGTACAGGGCAGGTTGTGCTCTGTGACTGCTGGTACAGGGCAGGTTGTGCTCTGTGGGTTGTGCTCTGTGACTGCTGGTACAGGGCAGGTTGTGCTCTGTGACTGCTGGTACAGGGCAGGTTGTGCTCTGTGACTGCTGGTACAGGGCAGGTTGTGCTCTGTGACTGCTGGTACAGGGCAGGTTGTGCTCTGTGACTGCTGGTACAGGGCAGGTTGTGCTCTGTGGCTCCGGGTACAGGGCAGGTTGTGCTCTATGACTGCTGGTACAGGGCAGGTTGTGCTCTGTGACTGCTGGTACAGGACAGGTTGTGCTCTGTGACTCCTGGTACAGGGCAGGTTATGCTCTGTGACTCATGGTACAGGGCAGGTTGTGCTCTGTGACTGCTGGTACAGGGCAGGTTGTGCTCTGTGACTCCTGGTACAGGGCAGGTTGTGCTCTGTGACTGCTGGTACAGAGAAGGTTGTGCTCTGTGACTCCTGGTACAGGGCAGGTTGTGCTCTGTGACTGCTGGTACAGGGCAGGTTGTGCTCTGTGACTACTGGTACAGGGCAGGTTGTGCTCTGTGACTGCTGGTACAGGGCAGGTTGTGCTCTGTGACTGCTGGTACAGGGCGGGTTGTTCTCTGTGGCTCCGGGTACAGGGCAGGTTGTGCTCTGTGACTGCTGGTACAGGGCAGGTTGTGCTCTGTGACTGCTGGTATAGGGCAGGTTGTGCTCTGTGACTCCTGGTACAGGGCAGGTTGTGCTCTGCGACTGCTGGTACATGGCAGGTTGTGCTCTGTGACCCCTGGTACAGGGCAGGTTGTGCTCTGTGACTGCTGGTACAGGGCAGGTTGTGCTCTGTGGCTGCTGGTACAGGGCAGGCTGTGCTCTGTGACTGCTGGTACAGGGCAGGTTGTGCTCTGTGACTCCTGGTACAGGGCAGGTTGTGCTCTGTGACTGCTGGTACAGGGCAGGTTGTGCTCTGTGACTCCTGGTACAGGGCAGGTTGTGCTCTGTGACTGCTGGTACAGGGCAGGTTGTGCTCTGTGACTCCTGGTACAGGGCAGGTTGTGCTCTGTGACTCCTGGTACAGGGAAGGTTGTGCTCTGTGACTGTTGGTACAGGACAGGTTGTGCTCTGTGACTGCTAGTACAAGGCAAGTTGTGCTCTGTGACTCCTGGTACAGGGAAGGTTGTGCTCTGTGACTGTTGGTACAGGGCAGGTTGTGCCCTGTGACTGCTAGTACAAGGCAAGTTGTGCTCTCGATGAACCTCACCTAAATGTACCTTGGTCGTTTCGCGATGCGATACAGCTATCACCGTATTCCATAACCGCAATCCCACCTTGTCTCAGCGCACGAGACTGGAAGTGTGCAGTGAGCGGCACAAGTTGATAATGAAGTCAGATATTACTGTTGAAGATTTGAAGCGATTCTGAAGAGGCATTCGCAAGACATCATGAGGAAATAAATATTAAATTTGTTTCAATAAAATATTATATTAGGATATTACACTGCCCTAATCTATTTCATGCCTTTGAAAGAAACCTTTAAAACCAATATTCTAAATTGGCGAGAAGAATCGAAAACTAGCTCCCGCATAGACCAAAATTATTACAAAAATACTTTGTTAAAATACTCCAACATTTAGGGCTTGACGTTGGCTAGAAGAGGCATTCTCTAGTTTTTTAACCTTGGAAACTAATGAAACTGTCAAATTTAATTTTTACATATTTAAGTGTGTGCCAACCTGTGTATTAATGACGTCTGGTAATGTAAAAGGTTGGAAGCCTACCAGAAAAGGCATTCTGTTTCAGAAAAAATTAAATTTGCACTTTTCGGACTAAAATTCTGGGAGTATCAACCTCCTTATAGAATGCATCGTCAATAATATTTTCATGCCAGTTAGAAGTATTTTTAATTATTGAATAAAAATTAAATATCATTCAATATACCAGTGTAGGGCGGCGTGAGCTGTGTTAAAGAAGCCAGACCTGTGCTGAAAATTTAAAGTTGATCAGACGAGTCATTGTACAGTTATGATACGATTCCATCAATTCCATTTTTTACTATTTTACTTCACCAATAAATTTTGGTGTGTGCAAGGGACACTTAATAGGTACTATCCTGGCTATAAGAAGCATGAGATATTAAATACTGAAGCTGTTTAGAAGTCATTGGAATATTATTTGATGTGAATTAAGCAGATTTAAGAACTATTTACTATTTTACACATAAAATGGACAGATCTTCAACTGTACATATGAATTTCAGTCTTTAGAATGTTTGAAACATCGTTACTGATGATTCTGGAATCCAAGTCATTCCAGGAAGATGGGAATGGGTCCAGTAACTTTGGTTACTATAAACAGATGGTGAAAATTTCAAGGCGATTGGATGAGGCATTCTCGAGTTATGGATGAAATATAATCGAAAATTTGGACGAGCAAGAAACAGAGGAAAAAATCAGGTAACCATATAAAGATATCCTTTCTTGGACAATAAATGAAAAATAGATGTATTTTGGTTGCTACGAGGTCCGAGGAAGGTATCCCCAGGAAGGTATCCCCAGGAAGGTATCCCCAGGAAGGTATCCCCAGGAAGGTATCCCCAGGAAGGTATCCGCAGGAAGGCATCCCCAGGAAGCTATCCCCAGGAAGCTATCCCCAGGAAGGTATCCCCAGGAAGGTATCCCCAGGAAGGTATCCCTAGTAAGGCATCCCCAGGAAGGTATCCCCTCGAAGGTATCCCCAGGAAGGTATCCCCAGGAAGGCATCCCCAGGAAGGTATCCCCAGGAAGGTATCCCCAGGAAGGTATCCCCAGGAAGGTATCCCCAGGAAGGTATCCCCAGGAAGGTATTCCCAGGAAGGTATCCCCAGGAAGATATCCCCAGGAGGGTATCCCCAGGAAGGCATCCCCAGGAAGGTATCCCCAGGAAGGTATCCCCAGGAAGGTATCCCCAGGAAGGTAAACCCAGTCCAATGTGCCTCAAAACATGAGACTGAAACAGTACAGAGTGTCACATAAGTTTATAATGTGTTTAAATGCATTGAAGATTTAAAAGTAATCAGAAAAAGCATTAAAAAATGCACATGGAAACTGATATCCAATTTTTTCAATAAAAACAGTAACTTACGATATACATAGACCAAATATAATTCAAATCTTTCAGAATGACCAAGGAGGCCAAAATTCTAAAATCCACAAGAACATTAAGCTTGGAACGGATCAGATGCTTTATCGTCAAGTATCAGCTTGAAACAGTTGAAGCTGAGCAGATTTGACACTCAGAGATTATCGTATGAAAAACAGTATTTAATATTTTACATTTATAAAAAAATCTGGAACATATGTAAGCCAAAATCAATCCAAAAGTTTCAATTAAGTGATCTAAGCGTAAATATCATACAAATTTTTAACAATAGTCTTACAGGACAATGATATTATAGGTACATAAAGGATCATTAAGTTGATGTAACCAAGGATAACAAAATAATATCAAATATTGTAACATACTTCTGATCAGAAGAGACGTTCGCCGATTATTTCACAGATAACTTACATGATAACTTACATGATAACTTACATGATAACTTACATGATAACTTACATGATAACTTACATGATAACTTACACAACCTAACCTCAAGAGATTGTTTCCTTTGAAGAAAATTTTTCAGAACTAAATGTTTAAATCTGACCAGAAAGTGCATTTCCAGTTATTTCACAAAATCAAATCTTGCGCCTACACAGCCTGAACCTATTGACCGTTCCACCCATTTAACAAGATGTATCAGCCAGTGAAGATTGATGTCATTCTAATTATTATACATTAGTCAGAGGAAAGTACTCTAAACCCGTTGGGGTCATATAGCGCTTGTGAAATGAGAGACATTCGAGTTCAATTGAAACGAGGAAAAGATAAATCCATTTCCTTGGATCCAGAGCCTCTCCAGCATCAAGGCAAGATAAAAAAACGGAAGTAAAATAATCCTATACCATATCGAAAATAAAAATATCAAAATGAGATGAACACACTCACTTATATACATCAACCTTCTACTAAGTACGATACAAGAATGTTAAAATTTCTCAGTCAGATGGGTCTGTCTCCACCTATCACACGGAAACAAAATTTGGGAATGACCTATGTAGTGCTGCGCATGGGGCACCAACATATGAAAACAGAGCGGCCTCAAAAATTTGAAGTCGATCGAATAAGAAATTCTCGAGTAATAAATAAAAAAAATGTGGGAAAACAAATAAAAATGTTGTTGATAATCTTCTGACAAAAATAGTCTTCACAAACTGAAGTTAAAAATACCTTAAAACCTCGAATATTCAATGTTTTTGTGATATGCTTTTCTTATTTACATCTTTTTTTAATTTTCTTTAATCTTGTAAGAAAAAATATTTGCATTTAATTTAAAAAATATTTAATACAAAAACACTTCCACTGAAGATAAACCAGCCTTTAGGGTTTGAGAGATGACCGGGAAACGTATTCTCTAGTTATGACATTTGGAAGAATAAACTTAATAAAACTGACAAATTATAAATTATACAGCTCAAACTGTTTTAATACAGTTCACCAATGGTAAAAGTCTGAAGCCAATCAGAAAAGGTATTCTCTAATAATTGATCTGATTCCAACGATTTCAAGATTGTTTTAATATACTTGTACCAACTCCGAGTAAACATACGGGTTAACATTCTTCGTTAATAATATTTTGAAGCTAAGCAAAAGAAACATTATTTATTGAACACAAAAATAATTTCACATTTCGTTTAATAAAATTTGCATGCTGGTATTTATGGTAACCAACAGCAACGTGATCCTGGTGTTCAGAAGCCACACCAGTGGTGGAAATTTGAAGCCGATCAGGTGAATCATTCTCCAGTTATAGCCCGGATTCCAGAGATTCCATTTTATTTTTACTATGTTACTGCATCATCAAATTTGCTAGCAAGCAAACGAAACATATTAGGTAATATCCTGGCCCTATGATGCATCAAGTATTTAATATTAAAGCTATTTAGAAGACGTAAACAGAAAATTATTTAACTTAATTAACGGGAACAAAAAAAATCATATCATTACACAAAATCATCAAATTTGCTGCTTCTCATTTGAATTTCACTCTCCGCCGTCGTCGATTTTTCTTTTTGGAACTTTTTTTTGAATAATAGAAGACTTGCCACTGAAGGTTTTGAAAATTACCCGAGCCACTCCAGGATGCTGGAAATGGGTTGAATAGTTTAGTCATAGGCACGTGAATATACTAATTGTCAGTAAATCTAAATATTAAAATGGTATAAAATACCGACAGGTTGTTAGGTAAGACACACATGCAACAGTTAGGTATCTTTATTTCGAAATAAAGATACCTGACTGTTGCATATGTGTCAGTAAATTTGTTTGCCATTACCGTACACAAGTGTTGACAGTTTCATGGTGATTACATAACTTCTCGAGTTATGAGTGAAATAAAATCGAAAAGTCGGAGGAAGAAGAAGTAAAAGGAATATCAGGTCACCTTTTAATTGATAATTTAGTCTATGCGAAATTTACTGTTCTGAATCAGATAAAAATTGCTCAATACGTTTACTTGAAATAATTACTGACTTCTGTGTGATGTTTCCTGTACTTTCTGTACCTATCTTATGTACCTGTGTCTTGGGAAAACACGCAATAAACGCAAACTAAGAGCAATAAATTGGCTAAATAAATTAATGATAATTACAGAGAGATACTGTCAGGAATATGTTACAGCAGCTATTCTGGAAACAAAAAAAATAACTTGTGGAGGGTTTGGAAACTTGTATATATTAAGGGTCTGAAAACTTGTGATTGTGACGGATCTGAAAATTTGTACGTGTTGATGATCTGAAAAAGTGTACTCTCGGAGGCTCTGGAAATCTATTCCTGGAGAGGGTGCTGGATCATGTTTTCATGAAATATCTGGAAATTTGTATTTGTGGAGGATCTTGGAACTTTTATTTGTGTAAGCAGGTCTGGAAACTTTTACTCTTAGAGGATCTGCAAACTTGATCTTATGGAAGAGAGGGAGAGGAGGATGAGAACTTGTTCTTTTAGGGGATTGGAAATTTGTTCTTGTTAAGCAGATGGATATTTGCACTTGAATACGGGCTGGAAACTTATAAATGGGTATTGGCTGAAACCTTTTAGTTGTTGCGGAGCTCGAAGCTTGTACTTGAGTAGGAGTTGGAAACTTTAATATGGGCTAGAAATTTTCATATGGCTAGGGACTGGATACTTACACATGGTGGGGAGACAGAAACAGGTACGTGAGAAGCAGCTGGAAACTTGGATTTTTTTTGTAATTGGACAGGGTTGGGAAAAAAATACTACTTTATTTACAATCAAGTGAAGATATTCAGTAATGAAAAAAGCCACTAATTAAGTTACCGAATGGTACAAATATGTCTACGCATACAGAAGGGCTGAATAAAACGAATGAACAACGTCTACATTACACAACAGCATAATAATACAATAGCATCATAAGATATCAGATTACGAACTACGGGAGCAACGTGGAAATTACAGGCACAGATTGATGAACTTCGCTAGAGAAAAGAAAGGAATAACTTTTAGCATTCCAGGGCAGAAATCAGCATTCGTTATCAAACTGCAGGTGATGGAGGAAGGGCGGGGAAGAGAGTGTGCACTGAATACAAAATAAGGGCAGAGGAGAGTTACTGTCAGTCACAGCACTAGGTAAACAGTAACACCGGTCCTCACATTCGTTGTCTGGAGACGTGGTCATCATTGTGGAATGGAGAGTCCAGATGACATCGATGGACGAGATACCAAGTCGCACATGATGTAAGTGGAGACAAAAAAAGGGAATGAGAATTTCAAATTTATGTGCAATGGACGAAAATAAAATGGTAAGACAAACTGAAAAAAAATGTAAAGTAACTGCAGGCTGGGAGTGAAAAATCTTCTTACGTTCAGTTTCTGGAGGAGTGGCAGCCACATCTTGTCCATGAGGTCCCGACGGTAGTGCTTAGTGAAGCAACCCACGTAGGAGATGAAGGCAGACACAAGCAGGATGTCTCCGGGAAGAGTCTTCTCAGAGCTGTTCATGCTGTAAGCAGATTAAAATGAAACTAGAGAACATGCTGAGTATTAGTTAAAATTTTATTTGGCACATTAATGGTGGAAATCTAAGTCTGAAACAATATTACTACACAACGTAGGTCACGGACAATATAAAATGAGTAAATATTACGTGAACTAAGTAATCCAAATTTTCTGAACTCTCAAACTCTTACTTATTACCTTATCGCAGATTTTCTTTTTTTTTTTTTTAAGGAAGCAGACCCATAGCTAAAGAATGAGGAGAGAGAGAGAGAGAAAGAGAGAGAGAGAGAGAGAGAGAGAGAGAGAGAGAGAGAGAGAGAGAGAGAGAGAGAGAGAGAGAGAGAGAGAGAGAGAGAGAGAGAGAGAGAATGAGAAGGTATAAGTATTTCATGATCCAAAGCCTATTTAAAAGAGGATGTACAGGTATAACAAAATTCAGACGTATCATATGGTTGATAACTTACTGGGAGACTGCCTCTGACCACCTGATCTTCTCAGAGGAGAGTCCTCCCACCAGGCGGTTAGCCAGGGCGATGGTGTGGGCGGTGCTGTTCGCCTCCTTCTCACATCTCATTTTCTCCGCCGTCGCCTCCTCGAACTCAGCTCGCAGGTGGCCCAGCTGCTCCTCAAGACTCTATCAATCAATAAGAAAAAAAAAGTTTGGCATATTTGCTTTTTAGAGTGACATCTGAACTGTCGTATTTACGCGCCTCTGCAAAGACAGTGATTATGTGTGAATGATGGTGAAAGCGTTTCTATTTTGGGTAACTCTGTCTCGGTGGGAGACGGCCAGAGTGTTAAATAAATAAATATATATATATATATATATATATATATATATATATATATATATATATATATATATATATATATATATATATATATATATATATATATATATATATATATATATATATATATACATATAGGGAAGTTCCACCTCTATAGCTGGACTGGGGACCCTCATCCTCAGAGAAGACAAGAAACGTACCTCAGGGAAAACTCAAGGTTCTCCCCGGAGCTGTTTGAATATTTTCTTCTCCTACAACCCCCCTATATTTTATATTCTATGTGAACATTTATTAATAAACAGAATACATTTACAGAAAACACAAACATGAATACAATGGTACAATGTATTAAAGATCATGAATTTTCTCCAGCTCCTCTGAAGCCGGACGCGAGCCAAGTATGCAGCAAGCATTTCCCCTCTGGATGGCCACTCTAAGGCGCTGGAACATGAAAGTGGCTGCCTTTGGGTCCCTGATGGTATCGATAAGTCTGGAACCCCAATTCTTTAAGGAAACGTGTGGCATTTTTTTCCCTGTGATCCCAAGGTCTCTGATTCCACTGGGACAAATTGATACTGTTGGCTTATGTCCCTGTACTTGCTGATCCTGTGCTCCTCCCTGTGGTCAGCAGCTCCTCCCTGTCGCCCAACACTGTGATGGATGTAGATGTCAGCCAGTGTGGACACACAGGTATAGTCCCATG